>NW_006921940.1:2338328-2339850 GCF_000298275.1 Orycteropus afer afer | reverse complement strand
ACTATGGCTCACGCAGTTGTAATGGCTGGCAAATCCCAGGTCTGTGGGTCAAATATCAATCTGTAGAGTTCTGGGGCCTCACACCTGCAGGGCTTAATGAACACAAGATCAACAGACAATATAGGAAGATGCTGTCTTCAGAGGCTGACAAATCCAAGATCAGAACAACTGACTGTTTGTTCACAAGATATGAAGGTAACACTCCTAAGATCTGCAAGTAATATCACAGGACACTGGTTCAAGTCCAGGAACTAGAGATGATGACGATGATGAATTAGATGATGGAGGATCAAGATCCAGCAGAAAGCCCGAGTTTTCCCAGGACATCTCTCTCTCTCCCTCTCTGTCTTTCTAAATATATAGGAAGCAGGCCACACCCCTGAGGAAACTCCTTTTCAACTGATTGGCTGCTTATAGCATATCTCATCATGGAGGTGATTACATTATATCATTTATTATCATGGGGGATGACTACAGCCTAACTCGTAAACCAGTTATGTATGCCAACTTGACATAAAATCTTAACTGTGACAGTCATCAGGGAACCGAATAGTCTATTGACTCATTTCCCTCATTTTAATTTAAACAATCCATGACAAAGTTAAACAAATGAAGAGACTTTTTTAAAAGTTCCATTTCATGTGACATCTTAGTATATTGAATAAAGTTGGCCACTCCTTCCTTCTTTGAGTAAGGAACTGTGGTTGTGCAGTGGATAAAACATTACTACCTAAACAACTGCTACCTGAAAGGTCTATTTTTCAAATTCATCAACTGTTTTGATGGAGAAAGATAAGGTAGCCTGCTCCTGTAAAGATTTACAGTTGTGGAAATTCTATGGGGCAGTTCTACTCTGTCTGGTAGGGTTGCTAGGAGATGGAATTAACTGTAGCAGTGTTGTGTTTGTTTGTTTGTTTGTTTGTTTTTGTTTTCTTCTTCATCCTCATTCTTTCCTTTGATTCTGTGACACTTCCTCCTTCTCTTCTAGTTATTTATTCTGTCCTTTGCAGAATGATCATCCTCTCCCCACCATCCAAGTGCTAGACCCTTAAATATTCTCACTGCTACCTCTCTCACAAGCAGACTTTTCCAAGACCACAACTATAATTTCCACTGATAAGTCAAAGATTTTCTATTTTACCTTCAGCTGAGATTTCTTCCATTAGCTTAAGATTCATATTTCCATTGTCATCTTTATGTCAACAGTCGACTGTCTTAAAATATCTCCAAATTAACAAAGTCAAGAACTGGTATAGTTCCCTACTCCCCTCCACTTTCTTCCCCAAAGCCTGTTCTAATTCTATGCGAATCAAGCCTGTCTTGCTATCTTTAATATTAAACCCAAACCTCAGTTACATCTTCTTATACGTGTAATATTGCAATGGCCTCATGTTAGGCTGAAGCAAAACCCAGGCCCCAAAATGTCAGTTGGCAGCTTCCTCTAGATGTCAGGCCTGATGAGACAACCCGATAAGACAACTGCAGTAGCAGAACCCGCCCAGACTGTAAAGTCCCATGCAGT
>NW_006921940.1:2316933-2338228 GCF_000298275.1 Orycteropus afer afer | reverse complement strand
CCTTAAAGGACCCTGTCACTACCCTGCTGTCTCCAAACAGGTCCTCTCTGTGTCTATAAAAATCCATGCCCCCCTGCCCGGGGGTGCGACTTCTCTAGCCCTCCTGTTAGGGCATGAGAACCTCGCCCGGGAGCACCAATAAACTGCTGCTCTAAAACAACTCCGTGTCTTGGTGTCTTGGTAACTTAGCTTTACACCTCACAATTGTTTTCTGCTAATTTACTCTTCTCACTTTTAGATATACTGCTGCTTTTACAAAGTCTGCTACAGTTATCCAAGCTTTTGGTTATAGTTGTGGAGGTTGTGTTCTGAATAATTTAGGGAGCATCCTTCACTCAGTGACCTTGGGAAGTTAGATTTTTTAAAAAATATTCCTGCAGATGACACTAAATTATCCTAAAGAAAACCTTTTTTTTTTTTCTAATTTGCAGTGCAATCCTTTGTCCAATAGCAGATTGCTTACTCTGTTCTGTATTGATTAACATCACTTGATTCCTTTTCATTTATTTTGGAGTTAGGTATGAACGAATAAACATGCACAAGTTGTCAAACATGGGCTGTCCCTGCTTCTCCCTCAAGCTTAATTTTATACCACACTCACCTTATTCAGGTTGGATCAGCCATTTTGACAGTTTTCAATGTTCCAAAGTACCATATGCTGTCCTGCCACAGTATTTCATTGTTATTTCTTTTCATGGAGTGTTCTTCCTCTCTTTCTTCACCCAGCTAACTCCTAAACTTCCTTCACATTTCACCTGCATTTCAAGCTTCCTGAGGAGGGTGGGGAAGACCTTGAGTCTCCTATCTAGGCCAAATCTCCTTATTGACTTGATACATCCATGAAACTCCCACTTATATTATCACAGTTATAATTTTAAACTTCTATATGACTATATGACAGGGAGCTCTGGTGGTGTAGTGTCTAAGACATTTGACTACTAACCAGAAGGCTGGCGGTTCAAATTCACCAGCCACTCCTTAGAAGGCAGGTTGGGCAATCTACTTCTGTAGTGATAACTGAAGGGCCGAACTGGCTACTCTAAACCTGGCTAAGACACCCTGAAACCTCAAAGATGAATTCTATTTACAGACCCCACACCCTCCCCCACCTTGTGAAATCTTAGAGATAAATTCTGCTTGGCAACTCCTCACCCTCACCGCCTGGTGAAACCTCAAAGATAAATTACCAGACTGCAGACTCCACACTCTCCCCAACCTTGTCAGAAAAACCATCCCACTTCCTGGAAACTGTAACTCATGCAAAAACTTGTGTGCTCCAGAGGCCCCTATAAAAGAGGAGACATTTCCCCTGGGTCGGGGGGGGGTGCTCTACTCTGCAGCTGGTATTGTCTATGGTTGCATCTAGAGTCGACCCTCACGGGCTTTTCCTCAATAAAGCCTGCTCTGATCTGTCGAGGTCGTGGCTGTTTTTTTCGTCACTTACTTTCACTTTAACTTCTGAAATTCCTGAATATCCTAACAATACCCCCTCGGAAATCCAAGGAGGGATCGCTAAGAATTGAACGAACTCGATGACAGTGAGGCTTATTTATTTATTTGTTTATTTATTTACGAATGACTATTTGATCAGTGCATGTATTCCCTACTAAACAGGAACATCCATGAGGGAAAGTGACCATGTAAATTTTACACAGTATTGTATTCCTGTCTCTGAGCTTTCCGCTGGTAGGTAAACACAAAAAAAACAGTTGATGTTGAGCTGATTCTGGCTCATGAAGATACCATGTGAATCACAATAGAACTGTGTTCCATAGTTTTCAATGACTGATTTTTCAGAACTAGATTGCCAGGCCTTTCTTTTGAGGGCCATTGGGATTGACTCAAGCTGAGAGTCTTTTGTTTAGCAGCCTAGTATGTCACCTATTTCATCACTCAGGGACTCCTTCAAGGAAATAAATACTGAAGAAATGAAGAAAGAAAAAAGAGAAGCAGGAAGGGAGAAAGTAAGTAAGGAAGGGAAAAATAGAAGATAAGTATATTTCTATAAACTGTTGGCAGTATGGCCAAAGAAGATGAATAACTAAATTTTGTAGCAAATTTTATTAGAAGCTTTCTAATTTTTGGTGGTTTTATATTTCTGTTAAAATTTAGAGTCAGAAAACAATAATGAGTAAAGGTTTCAACTTAACAGAATTTATAAAGTGATTTTATTTTAAAAGCATGATAAACTATTTAGAAAGTATTCATTAAATAGGAAAGTCAAAGTTGTCTATTTCACATAAGGTATTTTGAAGGTTATAGTCTTTTTTTTAAAAAAAAACCATCTTATTGACTATGGACTGTGTTTAACTACTTACACATAATATATGGTTCACACATTTTCTCCTTGATTATATTTATTTTTTATATAAAGTTTTCTAAGAACACTTTCATTAAAATTTTACACTTCAATAACTCTGGAACATTAGTAACAGGTGAATATATATTTTCACAATCTCTTTTGGTTTCAGTAAATTAGTAAGAATATTACATGTGAATAATACTCAATTTTGGTAGATAGCAATTTCATTAAATAAGAATTTAACCTTTCTGTGATTTCATCTACCTTTATGCATAAATAATGTGTTAAAATAACTATCAAATTTATTTTGTACAATCAGTTTATTTTAGATTTAAAGCTAGAAAGATGAGAGGAATTTCATTAAGTGAAAAATAGGAATCCCCATGACAACAAAAATGAATGTTGCATTTATATATTCTTTGATTCCTCAGTCAACTTAAAATAAATATGTATCTACTAGGTGCTATGTGATGGACTAGGTACTGGTGATATAACAGTAATTGCAACAAAATCCCAATCTCACAGGAGAGTTCACAGTCTCATGAAAGGGCCAGAAACAGAAATTGCAATGCAATACCTACTAATGAGTAAGAAGAAAAAGTCTTGCACATTTATGTGGAAAATATACAAGTTTATGAGTTGAATAATAGCTCATTGAATAAAAGACATTCAGAGGAAAATTATCTGAGAGGATGAGAAAGAAATTATACTAAGGTAGATGCAATCAAATAAAATATTTCTGGTTTAGGGGAGCCTTGGGAAAAATGTGAAGAAGTAAATGGTCACTGAAAGAAATAGGTAGTGGTTTGTTATGGCACTAATAAGAGGAAAGCATTTGAAAGGACTCAATGATAGTGAGATTTATTTATTTATTTACTTATTTATTAATGACTATTTGATCAGTGAATGTATTCCCTACTAAACAGAAACATCTGTGAGGGAAAATGACCATGTAAATGTAAAATTATAAGTAGATTTTAGCTTTCATTTGCAAATTACAATTTTGATTTTAATCAGTTAATAGAATAGGAGATTTGAAAAGGTAATGTAGTAAAATTCAACTTTCCTTTAAAAGAATAATGATGCTAACTCTATAATCCATGGATAAAATGAGGAAAAATCAAAATGAAATTATTACAAGAGTTTGAGGTTTAATCAGGAACACATAATGAGCAGTAGATGAACTGTAAGGAGTATTCCCTTATTAGTGAAGGCATCATCTTATGACATTTGCCTAAAGCATTTGACTGCTAATCAGAAGGCTGGCGTTCAAACTCACCAGCCACTCCTTGGAAGGAAGATGGGCAATCTACTTCTGTAGAGATACCACCTCAGAAACCCAAGGTGGGATCACTATGAGTCTGATCCGACTCTATGGTCGTGAGTTTGGTTTTGGTTTTTTGGATCTTGGGGGAAAATTGAGCTAACCATAACCTTGAAATTTTGAGCCAAAAAATGGTAAAATATAATTTTTTTCTTCATTCATTTTTATTTAACTTTTTATTGTGTAAGTAAAAAAAAAAAAAAAAAAAAAAAGTCAGGCATTCTTTTAATCCCTGGGATTACTGTAGTGAAGAAAATAGGCAAAACTCCTTGCCCTCATAAAATTTATAATAAAAAAAAAACAAAAAAACCCTCACTGTGGTGGAATTGACCCCAACTCATAGCGACCCCTCCTTGGGTTTCCGAGGCAGTATCACTACAGAAGTAGATTATCCAACCTTCCTTCTGAGGAATGGCTGGTGGGTTTGAGCCACCAGCCTTCTGGTTAGCAGTCAAATGCCTTAGACACTATGCTACCAGAACTCCTAAAATTTATAATTAGGGAGACAGAAAAAAAACTAACAAATAAAACATACAGAATATTGAATTTTGAAGAAAGGGTGAAATATTCGATGGAGTTTCCAAGTTGTCTGAGAACTTTTTATTTTCTGTGAGTAAAATGAGAGCCATTGGAATCTTCTAAGCGGAGGAGTGAAACCATCTGACTTACCCTTTAATAAAATCACTCTAGGAGATAACAGAGAAGAAATAAAGTAGAAGTTGGCAGGCCAGTCTAGGAGGATTTCGAAGTAATTCACAAGATAAAAGATAGTGGCATAAACCACATTAGTAGTCAAGGCAATGAAAAGCACTAAGTTATTGTTGTCCTCTGGTCACAGTACAGTGGTAGGGTGACCAGTCTCTGGCATTCAACTGCATGGGTTTGAATTTTACTCTGTCAACTAATGCAGACAAGACTACAGCATTTTTTTTTTTTAAATTAACATTTCTCTATTTCAGTTTGTGTGAAAACAACAATAATAATAGTAATTAATTAAATGAGTTCCAACAACTTGTCTGTCAGTTTCTTGTACTGTAGTGGCCTGTGTGTTGCTGTGATGCTGGATGCTATACTACTGGTATTTAAATACCAGTAGGAGCTTCCATGGTGAACGTATTTCTGGGGACCCTCCAGACTACAATAGACTACGAAAAAAGGCCTAGCAATCTCCTTGTAAAATTAAACAATGAATACCATGTGGATCACACAAAAGTATTGTCTAGTATAGTGTTGTAAGATGAACTCTTTAGTGTGGAAACAATTCAAAATACACAATGGCCACAGCAATGGACTTGAACATACCAATGGTCATGAAGATGGTGTGGGACCAGGCAGTGTTTCCTTCTGTTATGAATGAGATGATCATGAGTTGTCTATAGGAAATACTATTGCTTGCTGAAAGTGAGGATGACTTAAGGCACCTACTGATGAAGGTTGAAGAATACAGTCTGCAGTATGGATTATGTCTCAATATAAAGAAAACAAAAATCCTCACAACTGGACCAAGGAGCAGCATCACAATCAATGGAGAGAAGATTGAGGTTGTCAAAGAATTCACATTGCTTGGTTCTACAATCGATGCCAATGGAAGCAGCAGTCAGGATGTTAGACGACGTGTAGCATTGGGAAAGTCAACTGCGAAGGAACTGTTTCCAGTGCTGAGGAGCAAGGATATCTCATTGAGGACTAAGGTGCGCCTGACACAAGCCATGATATTTCCAATCGCCTGGTATGCATGTGAGAGCTGGACAATGAATAAGGAAGACCAAAGAAGAGTTGATGCTTTTGAGTTGTGGTGCTGGAGGAGAATGCTGAAAGTACCATGGACTGAGAAAAGAACTAACAGATCTGTTCTGGAGGAAGTGCAGCCAGAATGCTCCTTGGAAGCAAGAATGGCCAGACTTCGTCTCACCTATTTTGGTCATGTTGTAAGAAGGGACCATTCCCTGGAGAAGGATGTCATGCTTGGTAGGGTGGAGGGTCGACGAAAGAGGGGGAGGCCTTCAATGAGATGGATTGATATGGTGGCTGTGATGATGGGCTCAAGTATAGCAGGGATTGTGGGGCTGGCGTGGGATCGGGCAGTGTTTCCTTCTGCTGTGCATGGGGTTGTTATGAGTCGGAAACAACTCGACAACACTTAACAACAATAACAATCATTTTTACCAGAAGTGAGAATTTATTACATTGATTTTTATTAAATATATATGAATTTTCATAAGGCCTTTACTATGTCCAGTCTTCTGAGATACATGAAGGATGGCCTTGCAGTATACCCAATATACCTTATGGGGTCCGAGTAGTTTTCTATAAATCTTGATTGTACTCTACAGTCTTTTTGTGTGGTTGTCCCTAAACTAGTTTGCCTTTTTCAGTCTCTCTCTCACACCAGGCACATAACTTCCCCACATTATCCTCAGGAGCCGGTGACACATTGTTTTTATCTAAAAAGACTTTATAAAACTTTCTAACAGAAGACTGCTTTTACTATATTGTAAATTTCTATATATTTCTCAGCAAATAATACTGTGTGTAAGTATTTTAAAACCTAGAATTCAGACCATTCTCAAGGAGGCCAGTCAGTCTCACAACCGGTGATTTCTCTTAGATTCAGTATTAATTATTCAAAGATTATTCTACTTCCATTCCATTTTGCCTTAGAAGTAAGGACACAAAAAATGTTGTCCAGTATTCAAAAAAAGTTGGAGCACTTTTCTATTTTGAGAATTTGTCTTATAGAACTGTGTTATTTACCCCTTTACAAACGTTTTTTTCTCTCCCATGGATTTCTTAAGGGTGTTGTTAGGTGCCTTTTGTTGGCCACCCATTCATGGTGATGCCAAGTGTAATGGAATTGAACCATTGTAATCCTAAAGGTTTGCATTGGCAAATAATTTTGAAGTAGATCTTCTGTTCTTTATTCCTAGTCTTTTTTAGTCTGGAAAGTCTGCTGAAACCTGTTCAGCTCCATAGCAACATACAAGCCTCCAGTGAAAGAGTGGTGGTGGCTGCACATCAGATGCATTATCTGATAATTGAACCTAGGTCACTAACATAAAAGACCAGATATCTTCCACTGAACTACCATCGTACCTTATTCTCTTTCTTATATTCATTATATAATAGCCAATGTGATAGATATTGAAAGGAAGTTACTTAAAGGATGTTTCTCTGACTAGTAATGATATTAATATTGGTAGAAGTAATATTAAGCTCTTTGTTCTAAAAGTATTTAGGTACCATATGTATTTATAATTAAGTAATTATAGTTTTTTCATAAGAAATATATGTCAAGGTTTTTTTGTTTTTTTTTTTCCCCACTAAAATGATGGGAGCTCTGGTAGCATAGTACCTAAGGCACTTGACTGCTAACGAGAAGGCTGGCAGTTCAAACCCACCAGCCATTCCTTGGAAGGCAGATGGGGCAATCTACTTCCATAGTTATTCTGGCTTGGAAACCCAAGGAGGGGTCGCTATGAGTAGGGTCCGACTCGACGGCACATAACAACAACAACAAAATGTTAATACATGTTCATTGAGTTTTATAATAAGAGAGAACCACTATAGGAGTTTGACATATGTATTAAGTCATGTGTTAAGTCAATGGCATACAGGGCCCAAGCTAATTCAGGATAAGTTTCTGCTCTCAAGACCCATAACTAAATCACATATTTTACCATCAAAGGTAATATTTTCAGAGTTGGAAAATTAGGGTGGTGGTATATCTTTTTTGTAGCGAGAACAACTGTGTTTTAACCAAGATTTGGTTATTTGTTACAATATTTCAAGGAAATGAATACACCTCATTTACATTTATTGTAAATACTTATGTCAGTATTAATCTCTGCCTCTTATTTTATGTTTTATGATAGAAAGGTTTCTTTTGATTTTCTCTTGTTGTTTCAACTGAATAGATACACTTTATTCCACTGGGTTGAGTGTTACACATTACTTAATTGCCATATGTCTCAGTTTTTTGTTTTTTTTTTCATCTCCAAAATAAGAAAATTAATACCTGGATTGCCTACCCGGTAGCTTTGTTAGGAGGATTAGATGGTTTTCTGAGCACCACGTCATTTTGTTGTTGTTATTAGGTGCCATGGAGTCGTTTCCGACTCATAGCGACCCCATGCATAGCAGAACAAAACACTGCCCCAACCCGCGCCAGCTCCACGATCCCTCCTATACTTGAGCCCATCATTGCAGCCACCATATCAATCCACCTCGTTGAAGGCTTCCCCCTCTTTCGTGGACCCTCCACCCTACCAAGCATGACATCCTTCTCCAAGGAATGGTCCCTTCTGACAACATGACCAAAATAGGTGAGAGGAAGTCTGCGCATTCTTGCTCCAAGGAGCATTTCGGGTGCACTTCCTCCAGGACAGATCTGGTAGTTCTTTTAACAGTCCATGGTAATTTCAGCATTCTTCACCAGTAACACAACTCAAAAGCATCAACTCTTTTTTGGTCTTTCTTATTCATTATCCAGCTCTCACATGCACACAAGGCTATCGGAAATATCATGGCTTGTGTCAGGCACACCTTAGTCCTCAAGGAGATATCCTTGCTCCTCAGCACTGGAAACAGTTCCTTCGCAGTTGACTTTCCCAATGCTACATGTCGTCTAATGTCCTGACTGCTGCTTCCACTGGCATTGATTGTAGAACCAAGCAATGTGAATCCTTTGACAACCTCAATCTTCTCTCCATTTATTGTGATGCTTCTTATTGGTCATTTAGCACTTCCTAAATAAATTTAAAGGCTTATCTTATAATTTTAGATAATATGGGTTTACATGTTAGGTACAGAAATGTTGAATATGTAAGGAAATAACTTTTTTTCTGAGTTATTTTCTATTAAACATCAATTATACAATAAAAAATAACTAGGGAAAATATTTAATACATGAATAAGCACAAAACAATAAAGCACGTATGGAGCACACTATAAACATAGTAACATAAGTGAACTGATATTAAATAAACGAATGTGATAAAATATCCATTATATTTTTTATGATACTGTATTGAAGAAAAGTATTAATTATGAACACAAAAAATAGCCATAAATCTCAGTAAGCAGCACTGATTAGCAAATATATCAATACAGCTGCCAATCCTGATTATATTTACACTATTTTGATTTTTTTAATCAAATAAACAAAATTATTGCATGACATTTGGATGAATAATTATATTATATAAAGGGGTACAAGTTTTCAGGGAGCTCTGGTGTCATAGTGCCTAAGGCATTTGACTGCTAACCAGAAGGCTGGCAGTTCAAACCCACCAGCCACTCCTCGGAAGGAAGATGGGGCAATCTACTTCTGTAGTGATACTGTCTCAGAAACCCAAGGAGGGGTCGCTATGAGTTGGATCTGACTCAACAGCACTGAGTTTGGTGGTTTTGGATGAGTTTTTATGTATGAAAAGTGATGGAAAACTCATTTTACTCTTCTTGGTTTTATTTCTTTTAAGTTATATTGAACAATATAATTAAATAATAAAAACCATAAAAAGTATATTTTATGGAGGTATAAAATTTTATGTACTTCCTGAAATTTGAAATAATTAAACATATGTAGAGGACATGTTTTAACTCTAAGTAGATGAAAACTTCATAGAAATATAAGAACTAAATTAATTCAAAACTGTTCTGTTTAAATTAAAAATATTTAATATCATCAAGGGATGGGAACATATGCCCACATTTATCTAGTCAATGGTGTTCAGATGCTTAGTGAGCTCTTAAGTTGGCACAAATTTAAACATTACTTTGTAAGTATTCATTAATTATTTTTTTACATATTTAGAAACTGCAAATTCACATATAATCATAGGTATAAGTAGCCACAGATATACATACAGAGAGAGTAGGTATAGGAAGTATGACCATGAATACTTAAAGAAGACTTAATTCTCAGGACAGAATGTAGTCTTAGGAATATGTGAATTAAGAGTCATGTATGTATTATGAAACATTTTCTATTTTTAGTACCTACAAACATTTACTTGTTACTTAAAGTAGTCCAGGAGCTATTCTACATATTTTATACTTATTAATCTATTTATACTCATTCGGTATACTATAACGTATATACTATCATTACTCATATTTTACCAATGAGGAAACTATACCTAAGAGAAGTTAAATACCATGTAAGCTCACACAGCTCATCTGTCAGTTAGTTATGCTGTGGGCCTTGCATGCTGCTGTGGAGCTGGAAGCTATGCCACCAATATTTCTAATACCAGCAGTATTGACCAAGGTGGACAGGATTCAGTGTAGCTTCCAGATTAAAAATGTCTACAAAGGACATGCCAGTCTACTTCTGAAAAATTGACTAGGGAAAACCGTTATGATTAATAGTGAAACTTTGTTGAAATAGTGATGGAAGATGAACTCCTCAGATTGTAAGACATTCAAAATACAACTGGGGAAGATCTGCCTCCTCAAAGTAGAGTTGATCTTAATGACATGGATGGAGTAGAGCTTTTGGGACCTACATATGCTGTTGTGACACAGCTCAAAGGAGAGGGGGGAAATGCTGCTAAAATCCATTAATAATTAGAACATAGAATATATGAAGTGTGAATCTACAAAAATCAGAAGTTTTTAAAAATGAAAGGAAACACATAAAGATCAATATCCTATAGATTGAAATGTACTATGTTGGTCATTTTGAATCAATCATAGACTACATGGTCTATTATGCTGAGGATGATAAGTTGAAGAGTAATTACAGCACATTCATTGTTAGAAAGAACATTTTAAGATCTATCCTGAAGTACAGTGCTGTCAGTAATAAAAGAATATTCATACATCTACAAAGAAGATGAGTTAAAAAGACTATTATTCAAATTTACACACCAATCACTCTAAGGACAAAAATGGAGAAATTCAAGATTTTATTTAACCACTCTCTGAAGTCAAGAACTGAAAACAATTAATGAATCTTGAAAACACGATGCATTAATAATTACTGGTGATTGGAAAGCAAAAGTTGGAAACAGAGAAGAATCATTGGTAGTTGGAAATTGGACCTTGGTGATAAGGATGATGCCATAGATCGCATGATAGAATTTTGCAAGAACAATTACTTATTCATTGAGAATATCTTTACTCTAAAACATAAACATGTGGAATTTGCCAGGTGGAACTGAAGAAGAAGCTCAAGACTTGAGTTACTATAATGAAAATATCTAAAGGCAAAATGTTGAACAATGCAAGAAGAATGAGAAGATAGAAGGAATCACAGAGTCACTGTACCAAAGAGAATTAGTTGACATTCAACCTTTGCAGAGGTGGCATACGATCAAGAATCTGTGTTATTAAAGGAAGAAGTCCAAGTTGCACTGAAGGTACTGGTGAAAAACAAGGCTCCAAGAGTGACAGATTGACATTAAGATGTTTCAAACACATGGATATGACAATTGGAGTGCTCACTCACTTCTGTTTAAAAATTTGGAAGACAGCTACCAGGCCAACTGACTGGAAGAGATCCACATTTGTGTCCACTGCAAATAATGGTGATTCAACAGGATATGGAAATTATCAAGCAATATCACTAAATCATGCATAAGTAAAATTTTGCTGAAGATAATTAAAAAATTCTTGCCACAGTATATTGACAGGGAATTCCAGAAATACAAGCTGGATTCAGAAGAGGATGGGAAACAAGGGATATCATTGTTGATGTCAGATGAATCTTGGGAAAAAGCAAAGATTACCAGAAAGATGTTACCTGTGTTTTAAATACAATACAAGGGCATTCAACTCTGTGGACCATAACAAACTATGGATAACATTGTGAAGAATGGGAATTTCAGAACATGTAATTGTGGTCATTAGGAAAGTGTTCATAAACAAATAGTCAATGGTTCAAACAGAACAAGGCCATACTGCATAGTTTAAACTGAGGAAAGGTGTACATCAGGTGACCTTTCACCATTCTTATTCAGTCTCTGTGCTGAGCAAATAATCTAAGAAACTGGACTGTGTGAAGAAGGGTGCATCTTCCAGTTTGAAGAAAGACTCATTAACAAGCTGTGATATGCAGATGACACAACCTGGCTTGTTGAAATGTAGAAAGAAGACAACTTGAAGCACTCACTGATGTAGACTACAGCCTGCAATATGGACTACATCTCAATCAATGTTGTTGTTGTTGTTGCTAAGTGCTGTCACAACTACAACATATATTCTGAAAACAAAAATAACTTCTGAAAATTCTGGTCACTAAAAACATCTGAATATATAGAAAACAAAAACCATCACATCTGGATCAATAAGCACAAGAAAAGTGAAAAAAATAAGTTGTCAAGGGTTTTATTTTATTTTATTCACAAGCAATGCCCATGGAAGCAGCAGTCAAGAAATCAAATGATGTATTGCATTTAAGCCAGATTCAGAAGAGGACAAGTATGTGGGAAAATACCTCTTTAAAGTGCTGAAGACTGAAGATATCACTTTGAAGATTAATGTGCAACAGACCTAAGCCATGATAATTTTAATCACCTCATACTCATGTTATAGGTGGACAATAAGTAAATAAGATGAAAGCATTGATGCATTTGCATTATAGTATTGTTGAAGATTATTGAATAAGCATTAATAGTTAAAGAATAAACAAATTGGTTTTGGAAGAAATACAGCCATAATGCTCTTTGAAAGCAAAGATGGTGAGACTTCATCTCTTGCACTTTGGTCATGCAGTCAGGAAGGATCAGTCCCTGGAGAAGGATAGCATGCTTGATAGAGTGTCAGTGAACAAGAAGAAAACCCTAAGCAAGACATATTTATACAGTGGCTGCAACAATGGTTTCTAGCATAGCAATGATTATGAGGATGCTACAAGATTGACTCTGGTAGCATAGTGTCTAAGGCACTTGACTGCTAACCAGAAGGCTGGTGATTCAAACCCACCCGCCACTCCTCGGAAAGAAGATGGGGCAATTTACTTCCGTAGTGATACTGCCTCGGAAACCCAAGGAGGGGTCGCTTTGAGTCGGGTCCAACTCGATGGCACATAACAACAACAACAACAACAGGATTGACACCGTTTCATTCTGTTGTATATAGGGCGAAATGAGTCATAACCTACTTGATGGGACCTAACAACAATAGCAAAACACACGCTCTTCACTGTTTCATGAGATTATTTCTGAAGTGTTATAACAATTATAGAATGTTTCCCAGTAAAATTGGGTACAAAGTTTACCAACTAAGCATTGTTCATATTCACCCTTCTATTCCCATAATTCTATGTAACTTCTGAGGTTGCTGCCCTTTCTAATTATTCCCCGGGTGATAAATAATTTGATAATATATTTTATATGTACTACATTTGTACTTAATTATCATATTAAAAATTTATCCACAGATTTGCATAAATAGATCACCAATTGTTACATTGCGATAACAAAGGACAATGGTTATGATGGGGAGAAATTTTGATGAGAACATAATCCTATGCAGGAGACCAAATTGGTTGTCCTTATATGGTACCATATCAATTTTGAATATTTTTTCTTTTAGTGCTAGTTGGCTAGCATTAAAACTTCAGTACAGTATTAATCAAGTCTTTTAAAGATCATTTCAATACATAATCCACTTAGTCATTCTGACATTTTGGGAGAAAGTACATTGTGTTTAACCAAAGGCTAACATGATAGCACTCTTGAAGTGGAAACCTACTTAGATGTTACTTTAAATGACCAAATACCATTTTTCAATTGTCCATAAAATAATGTTTCTCAAGATTCTTATCCCAAACAACATTTGAATGTATTATCTCATCTTTGAAATATGCTGGACTCAGATGGAGACACAACCTCCATCACACAAAAAGTCTTTTCAAATGAAGTACATGTTCCCTGAATACTGAAACAGAGAGCTCTAGTGTGGACACCCAAAGGCTTGTGATTTTTGCTCCTATTAGAGAAAAATGATTATTTACTCTTAGGCTTATCCTTTCACACAGAGACCCAGTTAGATAAACATTTCCTAGAATTTTTACCTGTTTACAAAATAAAGTGACTTTTCCTTGTTGCAAAAATGTGTTAATACTTTTTCTCTGAGAGCCACTTCACTTCTATGTCATATACTTTAGAGTTAGAACATACCTTTAGGACTAAGAATGGGAAATCTAGGTTATGAAATCATATTTTCCTATAACCTACAGGTTAGGCAGAAACAAGGTATATCAGCATCTCCATAAAAATTAACTTCCTTTCACTTATTCTAAAATCTGAAACTCGGAAAAAAATATTGTAATTCCCTTTCTTTAAAAATATATATGTATAATGCATATTTTATATGTATGTTTGTCTTTATTTTTGGTAGCTCCCTTGTTTTAAAATGTATAGTTGAATCTCTTTTCAAATATATACTTTATTTCCTTCTTTTGTTGTCAGATTACACACTTGAATTACTTCCCACATGAATATTGTAAGTTTATTTATGATACCTAGATTTTCCCTTTTGTGTGAATTCTAAAACAATTTCTGAATCATTTGAGGGGAGAAATCTCATCCTGGGCTATACCGTGTATAAAAGAGAATTTGTGAGTCATATTAAAAAATTGAATATAAAGATATGCAGCTTCTGGTTGTAGAGGTTCCCTTCATTTACGTCAGCATGCAGATGACAAAAAAAAATAATGAAAGACAAAATAATCTAGCAAAAATAAATAAATAAATAAAATTTCTACTTATGTGGTGCTATTCCCAAAATAATAGCAGATTGAACAGGAATATCTAGTTTTCTTGTTCTGAGATCTACTTTGAAATATCAAAAAACATTACTCCAGCAAACAAGAAAAATTCTTATTCATCCCTGGACATAATAAAAACAAAATTCACCTTTACAGCCTAAAATTTGTAGGCTAAAAATGGAAATTAATCCTTTCATGACCGACTTATTTCTGCTTTGAATTTTTGTTTGATACTCTGTGTCTTCAGTAATGGAAACTGCTGGAGTTTAGGGAAATACTTTTTTGAGGTAATACGTGTTTTGATAGAATTCTGTGGGACACTTAGCCCTCCAGTGGGCTCTGGTGGTAGGATTGATTGGGTGAGGCCAGTATCTTCATCTTCACACAGTTATACAAATGCCCATCAGGTGATACCATGTAGGACAACTAGAGTACCAGTTTCCCAAGAAACCAAAGTGGCTAAAAATGTTGGTTGGCAATATATATCCCACAGGTCACAAAATGTAGATTTAAAGAAAACACAGAGAGGCAACTCACAGCTCTCCAAGATCAATATTGTACCCCACGTCAAGCATCAGAAAGGCATCACAAAAAGTCACCAAAGATAAGAGGTTATTCTTTTGTACAACTCAAATGTCATCATTTGTCTTAGTAGAAATCCAGGTATACTCCTGGTTTAGAAAGAAAAGTCAAGGGAAAGCATGGGTTTAGGCACTAGGGAAACAGATATCTTGGAATATCGATATTCAGAAAGAGCTACATTTGAGGTCCAGGTTTTGTAAGGTGGTTGTATTATACAACAGGGTGGCAGAGTTTCTTCTGATGTATTCCTTCATGGAGTTGTTTCTTGCTGTATTTAAAAGAAAAATCAGGAACAAACCTGACATACCCAAAGGTGAAGAGGCACAATATCAAACTATGCCCCTTATTTGGTTACTTCAACAAGCAAAAAGGAAAGTTTTTTTGTTTCTTTGCTTGCTTGTTTGTTATTATTTGGAAAGCCAATGGCCCTAAGCTAGTGTACTTAAGTGAACCTTTATAATACATTGACATTTGGTTTAAATTGCATCTCTACCTTTCTGAGAGCAGCAGGTAAAAATTGAGAAATTTAGAGAAAAAATATTCACCATTTTTATAAGATAGAATCTGGTCTGAAAAATGTGTTATTTGTTTAAACATAAGAAGGTAAGAAAAAGAAGAGAAGAAAAACGGGCTATATGAGTATTTAATGGCAAAGAGGGTAAGAAAGTTAATGTTTCAAGAAGATAAGTTGTCAACAATTCAAATGCGAAGAAGAATATGAGGGCTAAAAATATGTTTGAAGAGATTCAGATCTGTGGTGAATTTAGTCAGGAGAATTTTAGTGGAGTGATGGGATAGAAGCTGTATTACAGATGATTAAAAAGTTATTGGGAGATTTTTGGTAATGACAGTAATCACCACCCCCCACACCACAAGATGTTCACAACCTAATCCAGCAATTTTTGATTATGTTACTTTACACGATAAAAGAGATTTTACAAGTTTAGGAATTTTAAATTAGAAGATTACCTTAAATTATCTGGGCTTATACCAGGGAAGCAGGAGAGTCAGACTCAGCGAAGATGTGATATCATCAACAGGGTTAGAGAAATGCTTCACTGATGCCTTTGATGATGGAGAAAAGTTACAATATGCCAAGAAAGGCAGGCAGCCTCTAGAGATTGGGAAAGGAAAGCCCCAGCATTTTTTTCTTAAATTTTGACTGGCTTTAATTGTGTCATGTGACTAATTTTAGAGTAATTCCTGGCATAAGGAAATGGTTTTCCATAACTGCCTTAGAAAAACAGTAAGGGCGTAATTTCCCTGAATTAAGAGAGTCCTAGTAAGACAAGGTTGGGCAATCCTACTTCCGTAGTGATACTGCCTCGGAAACCCAAGGAGGGGTCGCTATGAATCGGGGCCGACTCGATGGCAAACAACAACAACAACAACAAGTAAGACACTTGACTGCTAACCAGAAGGCTGGCGGTTTAAACCCACCAGCCACTCCTCAGAAGGAAGATGGGGCAATCTACTTCCACAGTGATACTGCCTCTGAAACCCAAGGAGTGGTTGCTATGAGTCAGTCCATCTCAACTGCATGGCACATAACAACAACAACAAGCAAACAAAAGTTCAGGGCTTTATTAGGGAAATGAGGGAATACACACACACACACAAATATGAACAAACCAACCAACCTGTTGCCTCCAAATCAATTCCAACTCACAGTGACCCTATAGAACAACGTACAACTACCCATAGGACTTCCAAGGCTGTAGTATTTACAGAAACAGATTGCCATATCTTTATTCCATGGAATAGCTTGTAAATTCCATCTGCTGACCTTCTGGTTAGCAGCTGAGGGTTTAAACACTGTGCCACCAAGGCACCTCACACGTATATACATATCTCTATATTTATATATCAAGACATATACATATATAAAAATCTAAATTGTGTTTTTGTCAGTGGAACAGTTGTTTCTTTGAATGTGCCTTTTTCAGGAGAAAAAAAAGTTTTTCTTACCTACACTTCAGAATACTAAGCAAGAAAGAATCCACTCCATTTTGCATAGTCTTATAAAACTGATGTCTAAATACCAAGTATCTCTTGTACTTACCTCTCATTGTATAAGACTTTCAATTACTGGTAAATCCACCATATGTTTATGTCCTTTATTTGAGCTTAACTCTTATTGTGTCAAGTTCATTCAAATAAATTTAATTTTAAATTTATAGAACATATGTTGAGTCAAACTTGAAATCTCCTAGGAAGCCTACAATAAGATAAATATTCAAATTGGTAAAGTAAATTTCCAAATCATAATCCTTACTTCTCCTTATTGCATATCCAAACATTTTTATCTCAACTGTAGTGTATAAAATAGACATCATTCATCCAAAGCCTGCCAATCATATTGCTCTGATTAATGCAGAAAATCTAATGTGAATTGTACCTTTGCAAAAATAGTTACTCCACAAAGAATTTTTCAAAGTGTTTTATCAACATTCTATAGTAGAGAACTTCAAAGTATAAGATGAAATACTAAAATAAAGCACTTCCTAGAGAAGTTGAGCTTTTGCCATCATTTGACATATTATCTTTCTTTGAGAGGGGAGAGTAAAAGTAATTATCTTGCAGGAGGAAGCAAATTTTCTCCTATTTCAGAAACTATGTTGGTGACCTCAGTTTGCTTATCTTTTGCAAGAAAATGTCAGAGTGTTTTCTTTTGGGAAAGAGTTGGGAATTTAAGATGGAAAAATCAAGTGAGGTTTGGGAGAAGGTATAAAGAGGAACAAAGGTAGAAGAAGGTAAGAGAAGAAACAAACAAACAAACAAACAAAAAACAGTACACTTTGGTACTTGTTCCAAAATATTTGTTTAAAATTATATGGTACTACTTTCTGGTGGAAAAAAAAAAATTATTTGAGTATAGGACCTCTGGTAGCATACTGTCTAAAGCACTTGACTGCTAACCAGAAGGCTGGCGGTTCAAACCCACCATCAGCCACTCATCACAAGGAAGGTTCAGCAATCTACTTCCGTAGTGATACTGCCTCAGAGACCCAAGGAGGGGTCGTTATGAGTCAGGTCAGACTTGAAGGCACATAACAGTAACATAGAAAATTTTTAAGTTGCTAACTGAACATACTTCTTATATTGTTTCTTGAAAGAGCATATGAAGTATGCATTTGTAAAAGTTCTTTCTGTAGCAAGTCCAAGCTTCAGGCAAACTGCCCTACAACTTGGATGCTGTAATATTGGAAGATGTTGGGCGATAAGGATATTGTGGGAGCGTATGGTATTCCTGGTTGTATTTATAGTGCCGACCCCTGTGACACTGGGATACAACCAAGTGCTCCCCAGGAGACAACTACTATTATTTTTGAAAGGCAGGATCATATTTCCTACTGGGGCCTGGCAGAAACTGAATGCTAGGAATTCACACTGCCCATCATGAACATGGTATTATCTGATGCTAAAAATTAACAAAAAACAAAGACAAAAATAAGAATAGCAATATTTTCTTGTTTAATAGGTAATCTATATTTTATATTACTTTTTTTTTGTATGGTCTCACCTTATTTTTGTTGTTGTTATTCTTGTATTTCTCTGCTGTTGTATGTGGTGGCCAGAATTTACATTTAGGTTTCTGTTATTACTGTGATTATATTGACCCTGATAGTACGATACAATAACTGATGGTCGGATGAAGCAAAAGGGGGAGTAGCAAAAGGGGACACTGTGCTAGATATCCTTATTTTCCATCCCAGATCCAGTGCTCACTCTTCTCCCCTACTTCTTTGCTTCTGTAAGTTGTCCTCTACTTATGACTTCAAATGAACTCCCTTGATTTTTAGTTTCTTATGGGCATCTGCTGGAAGTGAAAGTCTAGGAAAAGAAATTGTAGTATTTAGTCTTCTGACTGCCATTGGTTTCTGGGTCTGCATAGCAGTATCAAATGCAGTGGTTTCTGTTTTCTCAGCCTCCCCTACAATATCTTCTCTCTGTGGGTTCAGAGATTAGATAGCCAAAGCTTTTCTCACTTGCTGCCTCTTGAATTTTCCAGTATCCCATGTTATTTCCCTTAACCTTGCCTACATCTGTGTAAATGCTCCCCACCTTACATGCTCTCTAATTACCTTTTGAAGGAACCATCTGTTTTCTGCCAGCTCTTTAATGGATACAGCTGTTTTGATGCAACTGGAACAAAACGGTTTGGTTAAAAAAAAAATGTAAAGGACCTATCCTAAAGTATTATGTGAGATGTGCAGTGAACACTGGTGAACTCTAGAGTATCTCCATGCCTTAAACTCTCTGTCACTTCATTCTTCCCTTTTCAATCCTTTACCACCCTACGTCCAGTCCAAGAATCTCATCACATACATCCCTGATGTTAGGAGAAGAGATGTGATAAACTTATAGTTGGGGGTAGGCTTCAAATCAATGAAGTATTGTATTTACATATATAAAGTAGCAATTAAAATAATATAAGAAAGTTAAGGCTTTTATTGTTTCACATTCTGAACAGAAGGACTCCAAGGCCATATGTTCCTATGTTAAAACAGTTACGTAAAAATGGCATGTATTACATTAAGAAGTATTTCAATATATTAAAACAAGAACTAGCCAAAAGTATGGACTGATACACTAACTTCCAATATACATAGTATAAAATTAATAAAAAAATAATGTGCAAGGCTTTAATTTTGCAATGCAAGTTTTATAAAGAGAGTGAGATTGTGGGAGGTTCTTATTTGGTAAAAATTAGTTTTCTCCAAGAATTCTCAGCTGGGGACAAGTTCTTTACATTGTCTTTCTAATATTGTTATTGTTGTTGTTAGTTGCCATCGAATGGGCTCTGACTCATAGCTATCCCATGTACAACAGAATGAAGCACTGTCCAGTGCTTGGGCTCTGACTCATAGCTATCCCATGTACAACAGAATGAAGCACTGTCCAGTGCTATGCTGGCTTCACAGTCCCTGCTTTACCTGAGCCCATCCTATCAGCCACTGTGTCAATCCATCTCATTGAGGGCATTCCCACTTTTCAAAATACTTTTTCTTCTCAATGTTTATTTGACCCTGACAATTTGAATATTTGTAACCATTTGCTCAAGTATATTCAAGGGAGAAAGTCTTAATAAGTGAATAAACACTGGGCATGTGAAATTTTAAAAAGTTTCAAGTATATGTTTAATTGAGATCAACTCTATTTTTTATAAAACTTGTAACTATTTGCCAGCTTCTTGAAAAAAAATCAAACATTCACTTTCCATATTTATTATTAAACTGCTCCAGTTGGATCTTTCAGGTGAACTTATCAGTTTTGCCACCCAGGATATATAGAAACATGATAAAATTGGGTGTTTTTGAAACTGAGTATTGATTGGTTGGCTGAAAGTTAGGACTTGGTAATATAGAGAAAGTTTTGCACCAGAGCTCAGAACACCAGACTAACTTTTTCTTCAAATAGTTCTGCCTTCTCACACAGTCCAAAGTTTGAGGCATAGAGATAAAAATATTACAGGCATAACTACTTGCTTGACATTTTTGGTAGTGTTTGAGGCATTTTTTACCATAGATGCCATTAAAATCAATTCATGTTTCTGTGTAAGGTTGAAATTGGCCCTGAATCAATTCTAAATAACAGTGAAATAAAAAGTTGATCTCTATTTACGATATTTAACTTCATCTTTTTTTTAATGCTGCCTTTGATCTCTTTTTGATCTATTATTTTTAGTGTCTGTGCTAGTAAACCATTTTCCTTGGAACTTGATTCCATATTTTTATGAAAACTGAAAAAAATAGTGTTATAATAGAAAAATACATGCCAAGAGCTTAACTTTTTCTCCTCAATGTTGTCACCTGTCCCTCCCTGAATTCAAACTCACCCTCTTGGGTGTTATTACTTTTTCTCTTCTCTATTACTCTCTCTCCTAACCTCTGACTCCGTAGCTCTCTTGCTGGCTTACTTAATCGTGCTTTCATTCCCTCTGTCACTGGAGAATTTGACTTGTATGGGACCAATGTGAGAATATCACAGTAACTGAGTTTATGAGAGAGATATATTTTAGATAGATACCTAGACTTACAGCCCCCCTCGACTATTCCAACTAAGTGAAATTTAGACCAAATTTGTAAACCTATATTCATGAATAATTCAATTCAACAAAATGAAGAAGAATAATTTATAAACAATTTTATTCCTTTTATCACAATGGTTTGAGTTTTAAGATTCGGTCTATACAATTCATTATTAACTATTCTTTGGACCCATATCCACATTTGTGGAATTTTCACATGTGATTAACATTTTTGTAAATATTGACTGAACAGCTATAATGCTTTCAGTAAATTACATAATTATATAAGGAGCTCTGGTAGCATAGTGCCTAAGGCACTTGACTGCTAACCAGAAGGCTGGC
>NW_006921940.1:2315957-2316764 GCF_000298275.1 Orycteropus afer afer | reverse complement strand
TATAAATCACATTAATATTATATTTATTAATATAAATTAATATTTAGTTAACAAGCAATGTGAGTTTTTGTCACTGGCAATTATCTGAACTCACTTGACTCCTAACCAGAAGGCTGGTGGTTCAAACCCATCAGCCACTCCTGGGAAGGAAGATGGGGCATTCTACTTCCGCAGTGATACTGCCTCGGGAACCCAAGGAGGGGTCGCTATGAGTCGGGTCTGACTCGATGGCATATAACAACAACAACAACATCTCAGCCTTAGATTCCTTATTTGTAAAAGAATCAAAAAATGATTCTGGCCTCATTTCTTTCTTGATGAATTGAAATATATGATATATGTAGCTGTTATTTGTAAAATGTCTTGAACAAATTAATCACTAGGCAACCGGTGATAGTGGTGCATTGGTAGGGGCAGCAGCAAGAATATTTCCATTTGTTTTAATATCTTCTCTTTGTCTTTTATGCAATTCCTCAGGGTGATTTAGACAAGTAGAGTTGTATTAGCTCCCTATTGCTGCTATGAGAGATTACCGCAAACCTAGGAGCTTAAAACAATACAATTTTGTTATCTTATAGTTTGGAAAATCAAAGTCTGGTATGAGCGTTTAAGAAAAGAATGAAAGAAAAAAAAAATTTTAACCAATTCGGACATAGCTATCCCTCCCACAGCACTCCCTACTTCTCTGCTCAGTTTTATAACTTGCTGCAATGGCCACATAGAACTCACAGACTATACTCACAGTTACGGAATTTATTAAGAGAATGTTGTTGTTGTTGTTGTTGTTATGTGCCGTTGAGTCGGCCC
>NW_006921940.1:2314485-2315857 GCF_000298275.1 Orycteropus afer afer | reverse complement strand
GATTGCCCAACCTTCCTTCCGAGGAGTGGCTGGTGGGTTTGAACCGCCAGCCTTCTGGTTAGCAGTCAAGTGCTTTGGCCACTATGCTACCAGAGCTCCTATTAAGGGAATAGCAGGTTACAATTCAGTGTCAGGAATAACTCAGAATACAGTTTTTCAGTCAGGACAGCTTCTTGGCAGGCAAGCCTCTTTCTAGTCTTTCAGCCCCTCAACTTCTCAGCCCCACAGACTGTGCAGGCAAGTATTAAAAATCCCTTTAGCTTGCCAATAAGTGCCTGAAGGCTCCCCCTCTTCCAGTAAGCCTCAGCCCAAAAGTGCTCAGCTGTCTCACTTCCTAACTCTTTCAAATTCCCAGAGGCACCTCACTCCAAGCAGCAAGACTCCTGCCTGAAGATGCTCAGTGACCTCTGTCCATAGGTTAGCACACCCACTGCAGCTGCCTCTCCATGGGTTGGGAAGCCCAGAGTGGCACGTGACAATTCCACTGCTTAATATCTTTGCCAACATCTGATATGGTTACATAGCTTAACTGCTGAAAATCTGATGGACAGTTAGTAATATCTCCTTGAGATTTTATTTTGCACTTCTTTTTTGTGTAATAATATGGTATATATATTTTCATGTTTATACAATTTGGGTTTTCTTTTCCATGAAATACCTATTTAAAAGTTATAAACTATTCCCTAGTATTGTGTTTAAAGTTTTACCTTTAATATTTCAGCTGTTGGTTGTTGTTCAACCCTCACAAAGACAGAATAGGCACTATAAAATATTCCTATGGTCATACTCACCATTGGAACTTCAGAATTTCAAGGCCTGCATAAGTGTGTTTGGTGGAAAATAATCAAATGAATATCCTGGTGTACAACTGAATCCAGATATTTTGGTTTCATGTTTTCATACCTTTGTGTACAAAATGCCATGTTATAAGTGTGCTTGAGTGCTGCTGAGTAAGCCATTCTGAAGAATCTATTACAAGATCTTCAACAAACATTTTATAGTGTCATGTGAATGCATGTGTTCACCAAGGGAAATGTGTAAGGAAGTTGTGGAGGAACATTCAAGAAGCAAGGTAGCAAAGAGCTTGAAGAGCTTAATATTGATGAAGTTAAAGGAATTTTGGTTCTATGGAGGAGGTCACTGTTTACAGTATTAAATATTCCCTGTGTAATTGATGGAGTTCCTGGCAGGCTCAAACTGTTAAATGCTCAGCTACTAACTGAAAGGATGGTGGTTCAAACACACTCAGAAACACTTAGAAAACCTTGGTAATTTCTTCTGAAAAGTCACAGCTATGAAAATACTATGGAGAACAGTTCTTCTCTGAAACTCATGGGTCAGCATGAGCTGGAATCAACTTGACAGCAACTGG
>NW_006921940.1:2298720-2313975 GCF_000298275.1 Orycteropus afer afer | reverse complement strand
TTTTTTTTTTTTTTTTGGTGATTTGGGTGAAAGTTTACAGAGAAAATTCACTTTCCATACAACAGTTTGCATACATTTTGTCTCATGACATAGACTATAATTTCCCACAATACAACAGCTTCCCTCCCTTTGCCTCCCCATAGTTACCTCTTTCCTGTGTTCTTCCCTTCGTGCATTTCTGCCCCGAGCTGTCTCCCTGGGCATACACAGCCCTTTTCTTCTCCCATGTTTGTTCCCTCCAAGAAGTGTATCTACCTAGTATAAATGTTCACCTCATGTGCCTGTCTTTTGTTTGGCTGGAATCTACAGGTGTGGGTTCAATTCCAGATGTGAATGGCAGCTAGGGGCCATAGTCTCAGTGGTTCCACCAGGCTCTATCACACCAGCAAACCTGGTCCTTTTTTTTTTTCCCCCCCAAATGATTTTGAGTTTTCATCCACATCATTCTCCCACTCTCCAGAGTATGTCTCTTATGGTTTCTTGATCTCCTACACTGATTCCCCTCTGAGTGGTTGACAGTGGTAGCTGGGCACCATCTAGTTCTTCTGGTCTCATAGTCATATAGGCTGAGGATGGCATGGTGTATCAGTTGCTTGGACTAATTGTTTCCATGAATCTTTGGTTTTTTTCATTCTTCTTTGCTCTGAATGGGGAGAGACCCATTGTTGCATCTAGGTGGTCACTTTCAAGCTTTTAAGATCCCAGTCGCTACTCGCTGAAGTAGGATGTGGAACAATATTTGTGTAGTGTATTATGCCAATTGAGCTTGATGTCCCCTGTGACTATGGTCCCAAACCCACAGGTTCCACTACTCACTCTCTCTGGGTAGCTGGCTGTGGCCAAGAAGTGACTACAAACTTGTCCCTTGTCAGCTCCACTATACACCTGGGAATTCTTACAGAACATACAAATACACTTGTAGAAATATTGTCTGGCAACTCTCTACACTACATGGTCTCAAGTACCACCCCCACCGCATACCTAATAGTTCAGCCTGTCCACCCATCTATCCACCGATATAGCCATGTTTGCCTTAACTGACAATGCAATACTGTATGTGCAAAAGGGTTCATCTTTGTTGTCTGTACCTCCCATGTACCTCTCTATGTCTTCCTCTTCTTCAAAGCCACCATGTTGATCATTCATGTTTGGTAGGTTACCCTTTTCTATACCTAAATCAGTACTTGTCTCTACCTATCTAACAATGTTTCATACCCTGTCCCCCCACCCCTGGTAACCAACAAAGAAAATTTCCTTCCATATATAAACTTTTTCTGGAGTTTTTTATAGTAACTGACTAATACAATATTTGTGAGGACGTTCTTAACTGAGTCTATGTTTCAGTGAAGTAGGTGAAAAGATTTTCTATGGAGAATGGGTGGGAAGTTAGTAAAGTAGGACACTTGAGAAGAAAATGGACACTTTAGGATACTTTATGGAAAATTGAGAACAGAGGGTCTTAGAGAAGAATTTCAGGGCAGGGTAAATAGTTTCACTGACCATTTATTTTCCAAGACCATTTTCTGTGGGTTTGAATGACTTTCTCTAGCCAGAGTCAAACATCTAGGTATAAGAACAGAGAAAATACTCAGTTGACTTCTCCAGGATTTGGCTTGCTATGTGAGATCAAAAAGCAGGGCTATGTAACTGAGAATATTTGCAAAGATGTGTCTGAAGTCATTGACCAAGGCTTGCAGGATGAAAAGGAAGAGAGTAAAGTTGAGGTGGAGTCCAAGGGTGATGCAAATGGTTAGGTGCTGGGCTACCAACAAGAAGGTGGGAGGTTTGAACCACACAGAGGATTCTCAGGAGAAAACTTGACAGACTACTTCTAAAATATCAGCTACTGAAAAACATATGGAATAATAAGGAAAAAGAGAATGATAGGGTTGCACAATATCAAGAGTGTAATCAATGTCATTGAATTTTGCATGTAGAAATGTTGAATCGGCAAATGATTTCCTGTGTATATTTTCACCAAAACTAACAAAAGATCAAAAACTATGGAACACAATTCTACTCAGACATGAATTGGGTCACTATGAGTCAGAGATGGCAGCATTTGGTTTCTAAACTTGAGGTAGAGATAAGATCTAAAATATGATTGATTATAAATTCAGAAGTGAATTTAAATTATCCTGACTAAGTAAAATAAATAAACCTTTTACATGCACTCTTCTGCCTTGGTCTATTTCTTAGAAAATACTTGGCATTAAAGACATTAACATAGCTTCATAATTTTTTCAGTCAATTTGTTTGATTTCCTAACTCATGCTTTCTCTAAAGGTACTTTTTGCACATTTAGAAGAAACATTTTGTGATAGTTCCTAAACTATTAGTTCCATTTTCCTTGGATCACTGACCAATGCTCTATTTTTTTTGTAGGACTTCCTTCTGCAGGTATCTTATGTGACATTTTTCATCTGTTACTTTCAAGTTCAAATAACCAAGCATACATATTAAAGTATAATTTTAGAAATAATTTACCCCTTTGTTCAACAAAATATTATAACATTAAATTAGATTAATGGAATTTATGATAATTCTTAGTGAGATTAAATGCATGCTGCCTGTCTTGATCATGTCTTCTCATCCAGCGTCTTATCTGACTATTCTGTAAGCCTACTCTCCTCCTCCTGTTGAAACTTAGTTTACAGAGACAGAGCTTCAGATCTCACTGCGAAACACTGGCATGTTGGAGACTTCATCTGAGATCATTAAGTTGGCTTGAATAGCACTATGAAGCTCGCTATTATAGGGCTTACCTTGTAGCACTGCTAGAAAACTTGGGAAGCAAGAGCAGGTATTTGATCAAGAATGTCCTTCGAAGTCCTCAAATAGACATTCATAACTGTTTCATTAGACTCTGCTCTTGCTGTTGTATGCCAAAGATCTTCAGATTGTGATCCATTCTGATCATTGCAATTTTTGTTGTGCTTAAACCGAATACGTCTGATTTCACTTTCACACACTTGCTGAGATTCTACTCCAACAGTATACAGTGAAGTCTGATGTTAAGTTTATAATTTCTTTGGGGCTGAAAATATCTTCTCACTCACATTTTGTATCTTAATCCTTCTTTCTGATTACGAAATACTCAGTACTTTTATCCTGAGACACGTTGCTCTTAATGTATTGGGCACAGAAGGTTATCTTAAAATCCCCTCTAAATCTTCCAAATTAATGTTCTGTGTAGTGAGCACCTGCCAGCTTTGATACAGTTATGGGATTAGACATTTCTGAGTGATTTTTGACTCTGAAAGTTGTTTGCATGCTGTTACCAAATCTGGCTGTGTTTCAGCTCCAGCGTCTTCCATTTCATAGAGGATTTACTGTGAACCTTATAAATGTTTTCATCTAATTTCATAATTATCATACCTAAAAGCTGCCTTTATTGGAGCTTGGCACTTTGTGACATATAAAACTGCTGCCTTGTAATTGACTGTAACCAAGTTAGTACTAATTCACAATATTTCCTTGGAGGTAGGCAACACTTTACTGCATCTCTTCTTTGATAAAAGTTGATAAAATAAACAAGTTTGTCTGAAGTCTGCATACTGAATTAGATGCCAAGATGAGACAAAATTAATTCAACATACATATGTTAGAAGAGATTATAACAATATTATTAAATGCAGAAATAAAATTGAGAAACTCAAAGAGAAAATCATAAAAAATAAACACTAAGCCTGATAAGCAATAATACCTTGCCCACAAGTAGCACTTCATCCTTCATATATAGTGATGGTTCATTCATCTTGCTGTATTTCCTAAACTTATCTTTTTCCTCCATGTACTATATTTCCTACAACTTTCAATCTATTTCTATCTATCTATCTATCTATCTATCATCTATCTATCTATTATCTACCTAGCTATTTGATTTTTGAGACAAATTATACATCAGATAATTTGGCAAGTCATCTCAGAGTCAATCTTCTTAATAAGTTATCAATAAACATTGAATAAATTAAAATAAATTTATATGTTTACCTATAAGCAAAGAAAAACTCATTTAGTTATCTGAATTTAGGTACTTACATAGAAATTGAGAGTGTGCCTTACTATTTTATTGTGGCCTGAGAATTTTACTTCTTTTATACCTATATGTTTTATAGATTCGTTTATGAACTGATGGCTCCATCACAGAGAAAGTAATTGTCTCTTTCACATTACATTCCACTTAGTGAAGCTAATCCCCTTCCCTCAATTTCCTTGCAGTAAGGAACCCTGGTGGCACAATAATTAAGCACTAAACTGCTACCAAAACCTGGCAGTTCAAACCCACCCAGTGGCTCTGAGAGAAATATTGATGATCTACTCCTTTAAAGATTATAGTCTAGAAAACTCTATGAGGCAATTTTACTTTGTCACGCTGCTATGTGTCAAAATTGATTTGAAGACACCTAGCAACATACCTCCTAGGATACCCAAGGAGGGGTCGCTATGAGTCGGGGCCAACTCCATGGCACAAAACAATAACAACAAGGGAGCTCTGGTGGTGTAATGCCTAAGGCATTTGACTGCTAACCAGAAGGCTGGCAGTTCAAACCCTCCAGCCACTCCTCAGAAGGAAGGTTGGGTGATTTACTCCCGTAGTGATACCACCTGAGAAATCCAAGGAGGGGTCTCTATGAGTCAGATCCAACTGGAAGTCAGTGTGTTTTAGTAACAACAGCAAGGTTTTAATTAATTGTGGCATAGTGCCTAAGGCATTTGACTGCTAACCCACCAGCAACTCTTCAGAAGGAAAGTTGGGCAATCTAGTTCTGTAGAGATACCACCTTGGAAATGTGAGGAGGGGTTGCTTTGAGTCAGAATTGATTTGACAACAGTGAGCAACACATACACACATAATAAACTTTTAGGTTTTCATTTATAACAAAGCTCTCCTTATCAAAACTGGTATCTGAACTTGAAAGTGCTAGGTCTACATCAGTGTAATAAATGCTAAGAAATGAATAATAAATACTGTCTGTACTTTTAAGTAGGGTATCCTTTAGAGGCCGAGACAGGTAAAGAAACTGGCATTTATAACACAGTGCACAATTGCGGTATGATGGTGGTAAATTGCAAGATGCTATTGAAGCATAGTCATCCCTGCATTGTACAAATGGTTAAAGTGCTTGGCTGTCAACCACATTTGGAAGTTCAAGTTCACCAGGGGCACCTTGGAAGAAAACCCTGATGATCTTCTTCCAAAAAGTCAGCCACTGAAAAACCTTGAAGTACAGTTCCCCTGACACTCGTGGGGTTACATGAGTCAGAGTTGACCTGATTGGAGCTGGCTTCCTTAGGTCTTTGGATAAAACGATAAAGGAGGGATTCTCAATCCAAGGTGAGAGGGGCAGGTTACCGAAGCAGAGGAAGAATTACTAAGTAAGAGGCCAAGTGAACTGGGGCCAGTCCAGACACACAAAACATATTAAAAGAGATGAGAGTGTTTGCAACCGAGTAACTAGAAGATTTACCTTTCATTGAGATAACAGTCAATACATTGGTAGTACGGAGAGTGTGCAACTTTATTGAATATATTTCAGCTTGAGAACATTTAGAATTTGAGGATCATGTAGCCTCAAACTCCTATGATGCTAAATCCAAACTGGAAAAGAGAATGATGTAAAAGGTAAACTGGTTACCAACATACATATTTAACCATGTATCTCTGGTAGCATAGTGCTTAAGGCACTTGACTGCTAACCAGAAGGCTGGAGGTTCAAACCCACCAGCCAGTCATCGGAAGGAAGATGGGTCAATCTACTTCCGTAGTGATACTGCCTCGGAAACCCAAGGAAGGGTCACTATGAGTTGGGTCCGACTCCACGGCAAACAACAACAATCTACGTGCTATTATTTTCCAGTTACACCAATTTCCTTCCTAGCCACTTTAGATGGTCATCTCAATCTTCTGTGGATGTTTGTATCATATTTCCTTCCAATATCTACCTATAACTCCATCAACCCTTCTCTCCAAAAATGCAAATATAATATTCTTTTTAGACTCAAGTCTAGTTCTAACATATCCAAAATATTAACTTTTAAATTTCATAGAGCTTGGTCATTCCTTTTCTTTCTTTGTTCCTCTCTTATCCAGTAGAAGAGATCATAATTTATAGTTTATGCCACTTCCACATAGGCATTAAGCTTGGTGCTGATTATACAGTGTAGAATACTGTGAAATTTCAGCTATAAATTCAGAGGTTAAAGGGTATTCAAATCACTAGGAGGAGCCTTTAAACAATACTTGTGCTCAGAACTCTATGCCTGGGAAAGTTTTTAAGGAGATGGATTTAAAATATTTTTAAAACCACCAAATTATGTTAATTTACACTCCTTTATACAAACCGCCACCCTACTTTGAGAACCACCAGTTCTGAGCTGTAGAAACATTTGTAGAACTGTTTTCAAAGGGCCATAAACGTAGATGGTAAATAATAGATAGAAATGACAATTTGCAGTAAACATTTAAAGGTCATAATCTAACATTTGTTTTGGGATCAAAGTGTGGTAGGAAGTTGTTGGAAGTCTGTGAAGAAAGAGGTAACATGAATAGCCATTTTAGGGATGTGTGTAAATTTGGTAAGCAAAGGAGAAGCTAAACTTTTACAAACTTATAAGACAGGAATGAAACCCACCTTATGAAAAAGCCATTAATTCAATAACTATAAAATGCCATGGTAGGTGTGTGAAAATAGCAGATGATGAATTTGAATCCAAGAATGATTGAAATTGAATCCCAGCTCTTTTATTTATGTGAAGTGTGACCCTGGGAAAGTTACTTTAATGTTTAGAGCCTGCTTTCTGTTATTAATACAGATTACATAAACATAGTTTATATTTTCTGGTTAAAATTAAAATCAGATCATATATGTTCAGGAAAGTAGAGTTTTTGCTATTATTTTATCTTTATTATCTTGTGGAAAATAATAGGACCTACAAAAATCATAAATATGTTGCAATTTTTTTTTTAATTGTGCAATATTTTTCACAACTTAAAATCTAGAAGCCCTGGTGGTGCAATGGGTAGGCACTCAGATGCTAACTGAAAGGTTGGTGGTTTGAACCCATTAGTGGCTGCAAGGGAGAAAAAAACAGGTTATCTGCTCCCATTAAGATTACAGCATAGGAAACCTATGGAGCAGTTCTACTCCATCCTATAGGGTCATTCTCAGTCAGAATTGACTCGACAGCATACAAAAACAGCATAAAATTAATACTAATAAAACATCTAAGCCGCAGCTACTTCCACTGAGTCAGTTACAACTCATAGCGACCACTGTTGGGTTTCCAAGGCTGTAAATCTTTAAGAAAGTAAATTGCCTCATCTTCCTCCCATGGAGCAGCTGGTGGATTTGAGTCTCCAACCTCTGGTTAGCAGCCAAATGTCATATGAACTGTGCCATCAGAGCTCCTTAATAAAACATCTAGTCCTTTTTAAAGAAATATGTTCAATACACGACACTGTAGAGATGCTACAGCTAGCAAACCGACAATAATTAGACACATTTTTTTCCTATAATCTATAACAATGCAAAAAAGGAAGATAATATTTTCTTCTTTGTACATATGAGCAAATTGAGGGGCAAAGATATGAAGTATTTTGCATGTGGAGACACATTTACTAAGTTATGAATTTGGATTTGAAACAGAGAACATCACCCTTCATATGTCTACCCCTTTCCACTAAAATACACATTTTTAATAACTGTCTGTGGACAAATGTTAATATCTTCTACTTTATTCTTGCTAAATTTAGACTCTTATTTCCTCTTACATTGACTATTAAAAAACACTTTCTAATTAGCCTCCACACCATCAGTTTCTTCTACATCTTCTTCTTTCCACACCTATATATTCAAGATCTACCGCATGCGTAGGACGACTTTTGTTGTTGTTGTTATGTTCCATTGAGTCAGATCTGACTCATAGTGACCCTTCCTTGAGTTTCCAAGGTGGTATCATTATGGAAGTAGATTGCCCAACCTTCCTTCTGAGGAGTGGCTGGTGGGTTTGAACCGCCAGCTTTCTGCTTAACAGTAAAGTGCCTTAGGCACTACGTACTGGGAATACAGAAGTATCTCTGTTCCTCCTTCCTTGAAGCATTACTCTAGTAGGAGAGATTATTATAAATATATATGTAAACATATATAATGTGAAGAAATCATAAGATAAATGAAGAACTGAGTATGATAAATTGAGGAGGCAACTTATAGGGGAAGTAAAATGAAGTGCAGAGTTATAACAAAGTTAAACTTAATTCAATCAAAATCTCAAGGGACATTGATATTCTGTAAAACATTCAAAATCCTCTATTATTGACACTTTATTTCACCCTTTGTGAATGATCTTTTCTTTATCTACACCCCCAGTCAAAAGCTATCAGTTCTTCAAGACTTGTTTAAATCCTACTTCCCCTATGAAGTCTTCCTCATGAAATTAGTTACTTCTTCTTTCAATCTTCCATGATATTGATTTATACAACTTTTCAAGAAAGTGACATCTCTTATCATCTCCAAGGGAAGAATCTCATTATATGCAGAATAGTAACCCACTCCATAGTTTTCCAGTGTCTGAGTCACCAAGAAAGACTTGACTCACACACAGGCACTGGATGGATCAATGCTTTAATGATACAGAGAGTAAACAGAACTCAATGATGAGTGTCAGTTCCCCATGGCCAGAAGATTTGCTCCACAGTTGACACAAGGAGAAGATCTGCATACACCCTTCTTGTATTTCAGGAGTACTCAGTTTCCTTCCTTCCCCCCAGGAAAAGATATAGAAGTTGGGTTGGCCAGATGCCATATAACACACATTTTAACTAAGCAGTTCCCAGGGATGTTTATATTTTTTCAGGGCAAGAGGGAGGAATGTGTCAGTTGGCTACCATCTGCTATGGGTTGTGTTTGGGTCAGTACACTCCTGAAAATGATTCAGGACACATTTACATCATATTCAAAAAGCCAGGCTGATTCACTTAGTCCTAAACATAAGGTCATTTATGGGTCACAGGAAAAGGCAGCAGGCTGTACTCAGACTGCCCCCTTCCACACCTTACCCATGGTACATATCTGTAGTCTATATTCTACCTTACACATAGGTATCTATTTCTCATTTTCTGTGCAATGATATATGAAGGAAAGAGGTGTGCCTAATCTATCTTTGTTTATAAAATAGCAAATAATTGGCTAAGCCAACAGTCATTCTATTCTTAATATGGTCCTATCTACTCTAATCACATGTATCCCTTATTTCCATAATTCAGTTATAAAGTCTTTTAGATAAGAAATCATTTTGCCCCCATAATATGTTCCCCAAGTGTCCCATGTAGACTTTTGTACCATTTCCCTTTAAGACCTCAAATGTTTATTGACTAAATGGTCAATTAATCTTCTAGGATGGAAAATTTGCCAGTGGGTTAAGAGATTTAAATCACCCCTTGAGCTCCATTCTGAAAAAAGGGATTTGGTAGTTGCAAAATGTGAAATGCCCTGTGCACTGAAAAGAGAAAGGGAGGAATTGTGAGGGCCAGTGTAAGACCATTCTCTAGTGGCTCTCTAAAAAGCTGAGATGCCACAATTGGGGTCAGAAACCTTAATCTTTGCTATCACAGTTTTTATTGCTCTGGTGTGTTTTGATACACTCCAGAGGGAACAGTCATCTTATCTTTCTTATTCCACAGGTTGAAAAATGGTCTTGTAGAGAGTAAGCTGATGTAAGAGAGAGAAATGGAATCTCTGTTTTACTGTCTTAGTATCATGGCTTACATGTAAAGGTGTAATATCTTGGTTATTCAAATGACAATATATAGATAAGTACAAAAATTTAAAAATCAGATAACTTTGATATAAAAGTTATTTTAGCTTTAATATTTTGTAATATTTATTCATGTATACATGTTAATACTGTATACTAAATAACTTAGAAATCTGAATTAAAAGTAAAACATTAAAAAAAAAACCTTTGTACTTCAATAATTAAAAAAATGCACTCTAATCCTGAAGACTTTACTCATTTACCAGCAAACTCAGACAAAGGAGAAGGAAAATGTCAAACCATGGTTTAAGCACACCAAGGGCAGATTATTTTATGTTTAAATATTCTTACTATTTAAATGATACCTTATTATCATTTTACTAGTTGTCCAACTATTGCTACATATCTCTGCTGTCATCTTAAGGCTTTCTTGAGAATCAGCCAAAAGAACAGTAAATAATTCACTGCCAAGTATCCTGCACTGTGGAGGGCGTCAAAGCTAGGACAAGAGATAAACAGACATAAATTTAGAAGAGAATGAAAGATTCAAGATTTCACTCGAAAGCACAGATAAGAGAGCACAGATAGAATAGGAAAATTTATTCACTGCTACAGCTAGCAAGGCGAAAAGAATGTGATGTTTGGTCTAAACAGTAAATTGATGATGATGATGATAATACATAATGCTATATTAGATATAATAATGCATTAATATATACTGGAAATTATAATCTCCCAAAATGGTAAAAAGTCATGTTTTCTTTTGTCCTTCCACATCTTTGCTTAAAATAATTTGAATTTACAGCTTAAATAAGAAGTAAAAGTTCAGTAAAAAGATGAGCAGCATATTTCAGTTCTTTTAAAATCTAGTGGACATGTCTTAATGATTCTGTAAAGCAGGAAGAAAGGATGAAATGCATTTAATTTGATGGAAGTAAGATTAACAAGGAGTAATTGTATTAGAGTTACACAGGAGGAAACATTGGCTGGGACAGAAAATAAATGGAGTATTGAAATATATATATATATATATATTTTTTTTTTTCCCAAGATAATCAAGGGAAGATTGAAAATCTCTTTAAACAATTACCTTTGGGTTATTTATCTGATCTATGATGAGGCTTCATCCTACACTTGTTCCTCCTGATCTGATAAAGTCTTTTCCATTTAGCTTGCCTACACCTTGTTATTTATAATTCATTAAACTTCTGATTTGCAAATTTTAACTAACATTTTTGGAAAACACTACAAAACAGAAATAATTCCTCCTTGTAATAAACTTTATTGACTGCCAATTTTATTTTTGTGCATATTGTCATCTTTCACTTCTGAAAAAGGAAGAAAACAAAAGAACATCACTTTTTAGGATGAAATGGAAGGCATGAAAGATAACTGTGAATGCCTTGCCTTTGATTCATTCTTGTGTAAAATGTTAATACATCACATTTATCCTTGTAATTTTGGAAAACTAAATGATAGTTTTATATGTACAATAGAAACTACCACATTGCTTTATATTATTATTAGGGTTTAAAGATGTATATCTATTTCTAAAAAGAGTACAAAATACTAATTTTGTATTTCTGTCTTTAGTGTACATAATACTCCTAATTTAAAAGGATATTGAGGAAGAAAACAAAACAAATCAAACAAAACTCAATGTCCTTAACTCAATTCTGACTCACAGCGACCTCTCCTTGGGTTTCTGAGGCAGTATCTCTACGGAAGCAGATTGCCCAACTGTCCTTCCGAGGAATGGCTGGTGGGTTTGAACTGCCAGCCTTCTGGGTAGTAGGCAAGTGCCTGAGGAATTACACCACCAGAGCTCATGAAGAAGAAAAAGGTAGTGATATTTCTCTAATTTTGCAATTATTCCCTTACTTTTAATTTTGGAAGAAAAAATATTAAAAATTTACATTGATCATTCAAACCCACCAATCAATCACTCCTTACAAGGAAGATTGGGCAATCAACTTCTGCAGTAATACTGCCTGGGAAACCCAAGGAGGGGTCGCTACAAGTCCAAAATGACTCCACAACATTGAATTTGGTTTGGTTTGAAGTTTTACTGGAACTATTTTTTTAAAATCAAGTAATAAAACAAATACATTTTTTACACTAAATTAGATTTTTTTTTTTTTTTAGATCAGGTAAGATGGAGATGTTTTTATCTGTGACACTAACAATTCCATAACCTTGAAATAAATCCATGGTAACTACAGAGTGTTAAGGCTGGATGTGCATATATTCCCAATTTTGGACATAAATCAACTTTGGTGCAGAGACTTAGATCAGAAGTGTGTCTCTTGAAGCCTGAGAGTGTGGAGTAGGAGGATTGAAGTGTTTATGCATTGCTTTAGTTTAATGTGAAGGCTTTTGTATCCCTCATATATGAAAAAATGCATTGAAATTAAGCATTGAAATCTAATGAAACATCAAAGGCGGGGACAGTTATGGGACTTCCAGCCTATAACAGGTCAAATAGACATAGTAGGTAAGGTCAAAGCAAGCAAATGAGAGATTTACAATCAATGTTTGAGCTTCTTAGTATGCAAAGCATTGTGCAGGGTGTTGGGGATGATGACAGTCATACAGACTGTTCTTCCTAACCCTTAGCTTTAAAATCATCAAGGGAGACAATACCTATAGCCAGAAAACCTGACAAGCCAAAGCAGTGTGTCATAGCAAAGATGTATTTAAAATGTATGTAAAATAATTTTTGCATAAAATACCCTTTAGCTATATATCACAGAGTTGCCTCTTCTGGAATGAAAGCAATCTCAAATGTAATTCTAAACATTTAGAGTTTTGACTCTAAGTTTTCTTTTGGTGAATTAAAATACAAATTGTCCTCTAGATTTTTAACTCTCTCTATTATTTTGTTAGGGCTATACTTCACCTCTTTCAATCCGCTTTTCTATCAATTTATTAATTTCATCTGGTTTTCTAAACCCTAAAGGAAAAATGAGTAGATGAGTAGGCTGTTGGGAACACTTCAACAGTGACAGGGTAACTAATGGCATGAAAGAGTTAATTAATTATGCTCTCTACTGTGCCTTTCCATTTCTAACCTGTTGTTTTGGATTTAATTATGTCCCACTCTATGATTTCATCCACTTAGGAAGTAATTTAAGAGGACTCATGCTTAAAATCTACCTAGGAAAATATGTATGAGAAAAAAATACTAATGAAAGATAAACTATGATCAAGTGTAAAGAAAAGATGTAAACAATCAAGAAAAAATATACAGAATTAGTGAATTTTGAATTGCATCCAGAAACATAGGCCAACTTGAGTTTTGGGTGTTGCAATAGAATATGATGAGGGGAAATAGAAGAAATTGTCTTAATCTCCTTTTCTTTGCGTTCAGCACTACAACTTTTGGTAGTTTGTGTTTTTCAGTTTAACATAACATCTAATATAGACAACATGCTATTTATTACATAAACACGTCAATTTTAAGGCTTCCTTTGCTCACTTTTAGTGTGCTTCAGTGAACACTTTTGAACAATATTTAAGGGGACGATTTTTTTCTCTGGAAAACTGAAGTTTTTTGATAAATTTTCAGGACATTTAAAATAAAAAAAAATCTACTTCACTTAGAAATTTGGATATAGAACCAGTGTTATGCTAAAAACAGACTATGTTTTCTCTTTTTTTAATCTTGCTTTCAAGTCTTTTCTTCTTATCATCCTTCTTATCATCCTACACAAGAGAAACAATATTGGGCAAAAATATCATCACTTGCATTTAGTGCAAATTTAAAAGTGGTCAAGAAAGTCAAGCTCTTTAGCGTTGCGTGTAAGTTTGGACTAAAACAATTTTAGTCACAGTGGCCATCATCATTGTCAAAAGTATTTAAACACAAATAATCTTCAATTACTTCAACATATGAAATGTTTATTCTAATGGGTAAATATATGTGTGTGTGTATGTGTGTTGTTGTTGTTGTTGTTGTTATGTACCCTCAAGTCAGACCCGACTCATAGCAACCTATCCTTGGGTTTTCAAGGCAATATCACTACAAAAGTAGATTGCCCCATCTTCCTTCTGAGGAGTGGCTTTACTCCATCCATATCAGTAAGGTCAACTCACTTTGAGGAGGTAGCTATTCCCCTGTCTTATTTTGAGTACCTTCCAACTAACCAGCCTTCTGGTTAGCAGTCAAGTGCCTTAGGCACTACACTACCAGAGCTCATGTTGTTGTTGTTGTTGTTATGTGCCGTCGAGTCAGCCCTGACTCACAGCGACCCCTCCTTGGGTTTCCGAGGCAGTATCGCTACGGAAGCTCATATATATATATATATATATGACAGAATGAAACACGGCCCAGACTTGCATCATCCTAACAATCTTTGCTATTCTTGAACCCATCATTGCAACCAATGTGTCAATTCATCTTGTTGGTGGACTTCCCCTTTTTTGCTGACACTCAACTTTACCAACCATGATCTCTTTCTCCAAGAAATGGCCCTTTCTAACAACATGACTAAAGTAGGTGAGATGAAGTTTGGCTACTCTTGCTTCCAACCAGCAGTCCAGCTGCACTTCTTCCAGAACAGTTTTGTATGTTCTTCTGGCAGTCCATGGCATTTTTTGTATTTTTCACCAACACCACAATTCAAAGGTATCAACTCTTCTTTGGTCTTCATTATTTATTGTCAAGTTTTCACATGCATATGAGACGATTGAAAATACCATGGCTTGGGTTAGGCATACCTTAGTTTTCAAAGTGACATCTTTGCTTCTTTATACTTGAAAGAGATCTTTTGCAGTAGATTTGCCTAGTGCAATACATCATCTGATTTCCTTACTGCTGCTACCAGGGGTGTTGATTTTGTATCAGAGTAAAAGGAAATCCCTGATATCTTCAAACTTTTCTCCTTTTATCATGATGTGATTTATTGATACAGTTATGAGGATTTTTGTTTTCTTGGTGTTGAAGTGTAATACATACGTAAATCTGCAGTCTTCAACCTTCATCAGTAAGTTCTTCAAGTTATCTTCATTTTCAGCAAGGATGGTTGTGTCTTCTGCATATTGCAAGTTGTTAATGAATCCTCCTCCAATTCTGATACTACTTTTTTCTTCATATAGTCCAGCATCTTGAATTATTTGTTCAACATAGAGATTGAATAAGTATGGTGAAAGGATACAATCCTGATGCATACCTTCCCTGTTTTTAAACCATGCAGTATCCCCTTGTTCTGTTTGAACAGCCTCTGAGTGTACAGATTCCTCATGAGCACAATTAAGTGTTCTGGAAATCCCCTTCTTGGAATGTTATCTGTAATTTGTTATGATCCACACAGTCAAATGCTTTGCACAGTAAACAAAACACATATAAACACATTTCTGGTATTCTTTGCTTTCAGCCAAGATCCATCTGATGTCAAAAATTATATCCCTTGTTCCACATTATCTACTGATGATTTCACTTTGTTTCCAACTTTTGTATTCCAATCATCAGCAATAATGAATACATCTTTTTTTTTTTTT
>NW_006921940.1:2294101-2295568 GCF_000298275.1 Orycteropus afer afer | reverse complement strand
AATGTCTAGGGTATCAATCTTTATGAGTTCCATTTCATTTTTGACAACTTTCAATTTTCCTAGATGCATACTTCACATATTCCACATTCCAATTACTAATGGATATTTGCAGCTGTTTCTTTCTATTTGGAGTCATGTCCCATCGGCAAATGGAGGTCCCAAAAGCTTTACTCCATCCACATCAGTAAGGTCAACTCACTTTGAGGAGGTATCTATTTCCCTGTCTTATTTTGAGTACCTTCTAACTTGAGGGGCTCGTCTTTGGGCACTATATCAGACAATGTTCCATGGCTCTTCATAAAGGTTTCCAGTAATATATCAGACAGTGTTTCATTGCTATTCATAAAGTTTTCAGTCCCCAGTTGTTTCATAAGGGGATGGCCCTGTGCTTCTTCCCCATCTGTCTTAATCTGGAAGCTCCTGTGAAAACTTTCCAATATAGGTTTCCCACCTGGTATTTGAAATATCAGTGGTATAGTCTTTAGACTCACAGAAACACACAAGCCACCACAGTATGATAAATTGAAAAGTGTTTGAAAAAAAATATGACATTACTCACAAGATTTTTGCTTTGGAAACCGATTATTGTTGTTAGTTACCATTGAATTGACTCCAGTTCATGCCAATTTCATATATCACAAAAAAAATATTTGCCAACCCTGTACCATCCTTAAGAATGGTATGCTCGAGTCCACTGCTGCAGCCTCTGTGTATTTTGAGTGTCTTCCAACCTAAGAGGATCATCTTCCACCATTATAGCAAGCAATAGTATTGGGAGATCCATAGAGTTTTCATTGGCTAAATTTGAAAAATAAAGTACCAGATTTTTTTCCTAGTCTCTCTTAGTCTAGAAGTTTATCTGAAATCTGTCTACCACGGGTAGCCCTACTGGTATTTGAAATACTAGTGGCAAAACTTCTAGCACCAGAGCAACCACAAGACTCACAGTATGACAAATGGACAGATCAGTGATGGATTGATTGTAAGGTCTTGTCTACTGACACGACTAAAAATTTTATATTGAATAATGCACATTCTGATTAAAAAGGCCATTTAGGTTCTTGTTATTTTGTCCTCGATCAGAGAACAGTAAACATTTCCTACATTAAGTACATGGAATGAGGGGCTGATCACCTTAATCAAAATGGGGAATAAGGCAGGTTAGGCTAAATTTAACTTTTGACAAGATGTTGTGGCTTCTTGCTATCTCCTGCTTCTAGGGCCTCGTTTTTCCAAGTCTTCAATGAACAAGTTAACAGCATATTAACACCCAAGGACATTTTAAACATATTTTTACTTTAGCTCTTTAGCCTCCTTCCTAAAGAAGATTTAATATATATGCCATTGTTGTTGTTATGTGCCGTCGAGTCAGACCCAACTCATAGCGACCCCTCCTTGGGTTTTCGAAGCAGTATCTCTATGGAAGTAGATTTCCCAACCTTCCTTCCGAGGAGTGGCTGGTGGGTT
>NW_006921940.1:2292644-2293963 GCF_000298275.1 Orycteropus afer afer | reverse complement strand
AAGAAGCAGCCTTGTTCACTGCTTGTTTCCTTGTGCCCCACTTTTGCCCCACTTTTGCCTTCTGCTCAGGCCACACCAGACTTTGAGTTGCTAGCCCACACACAGAATTGGTAAACATCCTCAGTTTAAATGCACCTGCAAATTTTCAGTTTGCTACTAGAAGACTCTGCCCTCACTACAATTTTAACCCCTGATGGTATTTGTCAGGTGGTGCAATTGTTAATGAACTAGTCTACTATCAAAAGGATGTTTCAGTGCAGGTAGAGGCACCTCTGGAGAAAGGTCTAGTGATCTGCTTTCAACAAATTAGCCACTGAAAACCCTATGGAGCACAGTTCTACTCTGATGCAGAGGTCGACATGAATTGGAGTTGATTGGATTGTAACTGATTTTAGGTTCTTTTTATCTGTGTTTTTTTACATCTTCAAAAATAAACATTTCGTGATCTATCTTCTTTCCCTAGTTGGTTATAGTGGGGACATTGGCTTGCTATGAAATACTCAATCCAACGAAGAAGCAGAAGTCCTGATTTAAAATAATAATAATTAGCATACACACATTTTCTTAATGCCTGTGCAAATTGAGTATGGGTTTGTAAACCATTTCAATATGGTCTTTTGTAAAGTACTCTTCAAGTCTTTTACCTACTTTATACTATGTTTGTTTTTGTTTCATTGTGCTCTAGAGAAATAAGGAATAATTCTTCCAGGAATAGTCATTGGGCAATGCTTTATTGCTCTCATTCATTGACCCCACTCGGGCTGTGTACAGATCACTAAGGTTCAATATCATTTTAATTCATAGCTCTGCTGATATCGTTCCATTAATTTCTAGAATCTAGTGTTGTTTGTGATAATCTTCATGTTAGATTACTTTATATCCATCAGTTATTACTTTGTTTTCCTTTTAATGGAAATGGGCATTGCTTTGATTTATTATTAAAGATCTGATATTTCATATTGTAATATGAGCATTTGTTAAATTGTTCGTTCTTAGGTTCAGTGTAGTCTTTTCATTTGAAGTCTCATGAACAGTGTCATGCCTGGGAAATTTTCTTCCATAATTTATTTATTACTTTATTTCTTCTATTATGCCCTTTGCTTCTATAAGTCCTATCAATCCATGGATTAAATATCAATTTAAATGTATCTTTCACACTTTTAAATATCCTTGTTTTTGTATCATATTCTGTTTGATTTATTGACTTCAGATACCAGATTGTTAAATTTGTCATAACTATATTCATTATACTCGGAAGGAAGGTTGGGCATTCCTACTTCCGCAGTGATACTGCCTCAGAAACCCAAGGAGGGGTCGCT
>NW_006921940.1:2285323-2292279 GCF_000298275.1 Orycteropus afer afer | reverse complement strand
TTTTTTTTAGCAAATCTAGGTATATTAGATTATATCATCAAATAGTAGACACAAATGATTAAAGGAATTAAAAAAGAATTACAAAAAGTAAATATTGAAAGAAAAAGCCCCCAATGGAATAAAATAAATATAAGAGGAACAATCTTAATATAAATTACCCTATGTAGATCCTGAGTGACTTGTGAATGTGTAAGATGAATATAAAAACTTGTATAAAACTCCTAATATAATATTTGGCAGAAAATATGTGCTCAATTCATCTTATTTCATATAAGTTATAGATTTTAATTATATACATTCTCATCACCACTGGTGGTATAGAAAGAAGCTCTGGTAGCACAATGCCTAAGGCATTTGATTGCCAAGCAGAAGGTTGATGGTTCAAACCCACAAGCCACTCCATAGAAAGAAGACCAGGCAATCTACTTCTGTAAGGAATTACTGCTTGGAAACCCAATGAGGGTAGCTATGAATCAGAATCGACTCAACGGCAGTGGGTTGGGTTTTTGGTCAGTAGTAGTATAGAAGAAACTGACCAAATATATAAAGAATTCTTAAAGAATTTGGCCTAAGTCGTCTCAGAGTTCTCTAAGCATTATATCAGTCATATATGTTGCCAGTTTTATAAGTTTAAAAGATAGTTCCAAAGAACTTTAAAGATAATATTAGCTCAAAACTTAAATTATGCAGTTCTATGCTACATGTGCAATTCAAATAACAGATATTTCTCAATTGTTGCCTAATTTCCTGAAACCATCAATACTTCAAGAAGTTTTATTCAGTTTTACTAAGAAATTTTTGATGAAATCATAAGAAATTTATTATCATTAATCTCACCATTATAAGTTTTGTCTAACTCTCCATGTTTTTACCGTGCTTTTAAAATAAAATTAAACACAAAGATACACCTTTGTTTCTAAAGAGTCAACAAACAGAGCTTCAATTGTGACACAAATGATTTCTTGGCACTGTAGTGCACAGGATGAAAGCAAATGCAATCCAAAGACTGAGACAAAAAGCATGTGTTCTGGTCCCTACTGAAATGGAATTTCAGTGCCATGATGATTTAATGGTAATTATACGGAAGGAAGATGAGGCAATCTACTTCTGTAGTGATACTGCCTAGGAAACCCAAGGAGGAGTCGCTATGAGTTGGGTCTGACTCAACGGCACATAACAACAACAACAACATGTTTATAACATAGTGCCTAAGACATTTGATTGCTAACCAGAAGGCTGGCAGTTCCTTAAACTCACCAGCCACTCCTCGGAAGGAAGGTTGGGCAATCTAATTCTGTAATGATACCACTTCGGAAACCCAAAGAAGGGTCTCTATGAGTCAGATCTGACTTGGTGGCAGTGGGTTTGGTTTGGTTGGTTTTGATGTTTATAACACTGTATGTTACATGTTAAGTTATGTTGTTGTTGTTGTTATTTGCCATCCAGTCGGATCCGACTCACAGCAACCCCTCCTTGGGTTTCTGAGGCAGTATCACTACAGAACTAGATTGCCCTTAATCTTCCAGGATTAAGACATTCTCTTGTTTCTTTTGAATATTAACAGAAATGTGAAAACAGATTAATTTAGTTTTAGCAATCAATACTTTTAATAAATATTTTAAATGTTCATGATATTTTGTTATCCAAATATTTGACCCACCTGACATCCCCCACCCCATGGTCAAAGAATTGTGTGTTTGAAGTTGAGTGTGTGGAAGCTTTTAATCTTGGTTGCAATTTTTCAAGTAGGCTCTGTGCTTTGGGATGTTCTGGTATATTATTACTTCTTTCTGATTTCCTAAATACTATGAGTACAGTTATGTAAACTCATTTAAATTTTTTGGTTAGCCAAACTTGTTTCTTAACTAATTTATTCATTTAGTGGAGTACTTGTTTTAGATACACTCAACATTTTTTCCTAGTTGGTTATTATTATGCCTTATATTAAACACACACACACATACACACAAACTTATGGATCTATGCACAGACACACACACACACTCATTCACACATTAAGAGGGTGAGGAAGTACTCTGTTCTGTGGATACATTTCCTGATACTTTTGTTTTGTTTAGAGTGGCACAACAGACTTGACAGCATTCCACTTCCTCTTTGATAACAAATGACAGATTATTAAACTGAAGAATGGTAAGGCATTTACTCCTTTTTATTGCTCTTTTCTTTTGATTCTGGAAATATGTCATTTTCCCAGCTTACTTCCCTGAATAACATCTGAATGGTTAAGTAATCAGTGATCTTTGTTTTGTATATTTTGACAGCAAAGCATTATATGGAGAGATATATTCAATTCTAATTCCCTACCTTTTCCCCAAGTTTTATAACTAAATAACCTTTTTAAATAAAATATTGCAACAGTCCTGCATTTTGAGGATGAAAGTGCTGTTTTCTAAAAGGTCAATTCAATCTGGGAAATGTTTTTGGTTTAGACAATGCATTATAAACTGTAAAAACCTGTGGCAATTTTCAGCACCACTAACAACATGAAATAAATTTCAGTCACTCACAGTAAGATGGCAATGTGGTGACATTTGAAGTTTGGACATGGGCTCTTATATTCATTGTAGGTGACTGCCTGCTGTGTGGCAGGGGCTTTTTGCTAACTGCCAGGTGAATTTTAGATATAAATAAAAAGGATGATCAGAACATTTTACAAAATGAGTGAGACTCCATCATCTGAGTGACAATATTCTTCTTTTACAACAGGTAAGAATTAAAATAGATCAAATTAATAAATCCCTAGGAAACCAATAATCTCACATTTGCTGAATAATTGTATCTTCTCGTAGTTATTATCTTTGAATTACTGTGAGCCACTATCTTTGTTTCATTTTCCAGATGCATGTCCTTGTCCATCAAAAACTATGGCAGTTGCACTACACAGCCAGGCAATAAATTTATGAAACATCTCTCTGAAGCACAGGCCTGTTTCCTAATTCTGATTCCATATCTTTATTTACTTCAAAATATATGAAACTGTCAGCATGAGGGTCAGAAGATTACAGCACTTTCTTTGTTTCTTTGCCAGTGTTTTTATTTAACTTGAAAAATAAGCTGCAGCACCAAGGGAGTGATGAAATAAAGGATATATAGAATTACAACAACATAAAAATGGTAAACAAACAACTACAGATATGCCTTCAGAAAGACTGTATTAAAAAAAAAATAAGAAAAACTTTACTTCAGTAACTCATGCAGGAAACTAACACACCATCTTTATTAAAACATATATATATATATATATATATATAAACTTTCTCTTAAACATAAAAAAGCTCTTCTCTGGAATTTCTCATGGTATCATCAGACTTTGGACTTTAAGATATTCTGTACTATGAATGTGATCCTGGATTGCTGTCATAATGGAATCACTTAGCATTTTTAATCTATATGTGCCAAAACACAGTAAAGTTCTTGGGATATCAATATCCTGTAAAGCTGGAACTTAGCTGTAAAATTTATACACAAATAACTTGGCCATTGTAAATTCAGGAGAAATACCTCATGAAAACTAAAAAAGACATGAAAATAGGCACCTACATAAAACCCACTCTTACTAAAGAGTGCTCTGACTTTTGGAACTTATTTTAGAGTTCAATATATCCTTTAGCTGAATTCCATTAACTAAGAAAACATCTAATTTTTCTTTCTTTTCCATTCATCTCTATATAAAATATTGAATGAATTAAACAAGTGAAAATCATTTTTGATTATATGGTTAATTTTGTGGAACCATATAATCTCAATGTTTTAGATAAATTTCTGTATTTTTTTGAATAGGACATATTTGTTGATTTTGTTATTTGATTTTTATAAGATTGCTGTTATTTTCTATTTTACAAATGAAGAATTGTGGCTTCTGAATTTTCATTCTAAATATATATATCTATAGTCTTTTGGCCAATATTTTATTCAACTCCAATTTTTTTTAAATGATTTTAGCTTTGAAAATTCACCTAGGATTTTCATACCCAATTAGAAGATATTAAATATTTTTCAGACTCCTTTGATAATTTACCAGCATTTCCCTAGGACCAGGGAAAGTTATTCAATTTATTTATAGAGCCATGTTCACAATCTTATTACCTGGTTTAACCACTTGGATTATGTTTCAAGTTTTTGGTAAACTGTGCTGGCTTTTCAATACACTAAGAAGTAAATACAGTATTCATTCACAAATGGAATACAAATATGAAAATCTTTGAGGGATTTTTCTCCATTATTTGAACTAAGTAGTGCAAAGAGTCTTCTGGGACTTCTGGGGCAAAACTTCATTGCTGATATTATATGAAATAAATACATCTGTTTTAGAAGTAGTTTTTACTTCTCCCAATGAATCACTATTTCTTGCCCCATTTCACTAACCAGTTATATTATTCCTCATAACTTAGGGCTACCATTTTAATGGTTTGGTTTGGAAAGAGGTATTCTTATTTCAGCAGTGAATTACCACTTTCCATGAAGGAGACTTCTGTTTGATTCCTGGCTAATGTACCTCATTTGCAGTCACTAGTTGTCATTCAGTGAAGGCTTGAAGGTCGCTCTGATGCAGAGCAGGTTTCAGCAGAGCTTCCAGACTAGAAAGTTCTTGTCATCTACTTCTGAAAAACAGCCAATGAAAGTTCTATGGATCTCAGTGGTTTGATCTGCAACCTGTTGTGGAGATGGTGCAGGACTGGGCAGCATTTTCTTCCTTTGTGCATGGAGTTATTGTGAGTCAACTCACTACATGGTTGCAGCTAACAACAATAACACCACCATCTAAATAGACATCTAAGATTTAAGAAGACTCTTGTTCCCCATCTACCATATTCTATTTACTATCCTCTGACCTTTTAATATCTCAATAAATGCTGTCACCATTCTTCCACTTTTTATTCCTTCCTTCCTCTCATACTCCACATCCAATTCATCTCTGAATTCTGTAGAATTTATTTCCAAAATATATATTGAATTTTATTCTTACCATGGACTCTATCCTGGTTCAAGACACCTATCTTCTTCTAAATTTCTACATCAGTCTACTAACTGATTTCCCTGTCTTCCTTCTTACTCCACTGCTAGTCCAGTTGGTGTGATAATCTCATATGATCAAATCATGTCATACCTAGTTCATAATTCTCCAGCAAATAGTCATTATATGTAAATATCCAAAATATTTAAAATATCCTGTGAATCCTTCTTAAATTCTCCCTGGTCTACCTGAAACCACATTACCCACTACTCATTCCCTAACTCCTCATTCTTTGTGCTATGGCCACACTGGCTTCTCTTCTGTTCTTTAACACTGCATGTGCGTTCCCATCTCAGGACATCTGTACTTGCTCTTGCTACGTAGAAAGTTGTTTCTCCAAATTTTTGCAAAAGAACACATTTTTTTTCATACTTACTTAAGCTATTCATGTTCTCAGATAATTCATCTATCACTATTTAATTAGAATAGCTAGATAATTCATCCTCCCTCATGTCATATTTTGTCTTCTTATTAGCATATATATGTACTTGTTGTTATTATGTGCCATTGGGTTGGACTACACTCATAGCCACACCTTCTTGGGTTTCCAAGGTGGTATCACTTGGAAGTAGATTGTCCAACCTTTTTTCTGAGGAGTGACTGGTGGATTTGAACTGCCAGACTTCTTGTTAGCAATCAAGTGTCTTAGGCACTATGCTACCAGAACTTGTACTTATCAGTACTTATTTTGACATATTAGACTATTTAAAAGATGTGTAAACTCCTTGAGGTCAGTTTGTTATATTCTGCATTGATTATCAATGCTTAGAAGATGTTCAATAATTTAACTCACATAATTAATCTTAGGGGTTGTTGACAGAAAGAGACATCATTTAAAAAAATTGTTCATGTTAATTTAAGGAACATAATAAATTCATGGGAAGGACTACCGAGCTGAGATATATCATATATTAGCCCACTTGAAGTTATAGCAGTTGTAACATAGCTAAAATTTACTTTGTAAATGGTAATTAAAAATGTCAAGTTGTTAACAAATTCCTAAAGCTTTGTTAGTTCTTGTCATGACACATTTGATTTTGATAGTTTTATATATAGCAAAATAGTGTTTTGAGTTGAAAAAAATATTTTCTTACCAAATAAATTAAATGTAGTAGACATAGGAAGTAGTATCTTTACATTTCCATCTAAGGTGAAGAATGTATCCACTTTGATAATTCCATAAAAAAAAATTACTGAACTTATCAACAGCATAATTAACTGAATAGTTTTAAATGAATATTATGTATATTTTTATCTGTTTTAAAATGGTTTATTTGTAAAAAAGATCACCATATTGTTATAGAAAAGAATATTTTTGAAATAACAAATAATTATTATACAAACATATATTATGCATTTGATAAAAGTATTATTAAGTTTTTGTGCTTCAATCCTTTAGCATCCTTCTAATATCTTTGTATGAATAGCTCTTTTGATACATAAATGTTTATTCATATAAACTGTCTATGTGCTATTGTTAATGTGAATCTGAACCTAACAATGCCATTTTGAGTTTTTTAAATATATATGACATGTAATACCATATAAGAATGTAATTAATATCTATTACACACACACACATACACATATATATGAGCTCTGGTGGCATAGTGCCTAAGGCATTTGACAGCTAACCAGAAGGCTGGTGGTTCAAACCCACAAGCCCCTCCTCAGAAGGAAGACTGGGCAATCTACTTCCATAGAGATAAACCAAAAACCAAACCAAACCAAACTCACTGCCGTGGAGTCAGATCTGACTCACAGCAACCTCTCCTTGGGTTTCTGAGGCAGTATCAGTATGGAAGTAGATTGCCCAATCTTCCTTCCATCCACAGAGAGATACCACCTGGGAAATCCAAGAAGCAGTCACTATGAGTTGGAAATTACTCCCTGGCAGTAAGCTTGTTTTTTTTTTTTTTGT
>NW_006921940.1:2279284-2285223 GCF_000298275.1 Orycteropus afer afer | reverse complement strand
ATTGCTAACCAGAAGGCTAGTGGTTCAAACCCAGCAGCCATTCTTCAGAAGGAAGATTGGGCAAGCTACTTCCATAGAGATACCACCTCGGAAACCCAAGGAAGTGTTGCTATGAGTCGGGACCAACTCCACGGCAGTGAGTTTGTTTTGTTATATATGTATATATGAGAATTGATAACTCTGACTATAAGAATTAGCACATATCTGGTTCCTATGAGGTAAAAGTCATATATACTTCCATTTTCCCACTTCTCCACAACTTCTGATACCAACTCTTCTCCTCCTAGCAGTCTTTCCTTATTGTGTTTGATCATTCAATGAACGATCACAGAAAACTCACAGAAACATCATATCTGTAAAAATATTTTTTAATATAACAGAGGAAGATATAAACAGAGACAATAAACAGAAACAACGTTATGCATAGGGTAAGTTTTAAGAGGGGTACCAGCATGGTATTTCAACATCTCAAGAAGACCTTCTACATCTCAGAGGGAATCCAGATTGAGACAGCAAACTACAGAGACCAAACTCTGGCCAAGAGCTATAACACACTGACGGCTGGAGCACCCCAAACAAGGGGACACAGTAAAATCAGGGGTCATCCAAGAACTAGCCATCTGAGAGGAGCGGCCAAGAGTAGAGCCCACAAAGTGACATCACAGAACAATTTCTGCCTCAAAGTTTCCTTATGGATTACAATGTTCAAGCGCATACTTACTTTTATTTTGTTAATCCATCTCATGTGGTTTGCAATGCTCTTGTTGATCCTCTATTTCACCAAACATCATACCCTCTTCCAGCTATTCATCCCTACTGATGATATATCCAAAATAAAAAGTTGGGCAGTGTTCTATTGTAGTCCATAAGGGTTTTATTGGTTAAGTTTTGGAAGTAGGTCACCAGGCTTTGCATACTAATCTATATTTATCTAGAAGCTCTGCTGAAATCTGTCTACCATGGGTAACCCTACTGATAGATAAAATCAGTTTCATAGCTTCTAGCTTCATTGTTGTTGCTATGTGCTGTAGAGTCAGCCCCAATTCATAGCAACCTCTCCTTGGGTTTTTGAGATGGTATCATTACAGAAGTAGATTGCCCAACCTTCCTTCCAAGGAGTGGCTGATGGGTTTGAACCACCAGGTTTCTGGTTAGCAGTCAAGTGTGTTAGGCACTACGCTACCAGAGTTCCTTCTAGCTTCATGTTGTTGTTTTGTTGTGTTGTTATGTGCCGTTGAGTCAGACCCGACTCATAGCGACCCCTTCTTAGATTTGTGAGGCAGTATCACCACGGAAGTAGATTGCCCCATCTTCCTTCCAGGGAGTGGCTGGTGGGTTTGGACCGCCAGCCTTCTGGTTAGCGGTCAAGTGCCTTAGGCACTATGCTACCAGAGCTCTAGCTTCATAGAAACATGCAAATCACCAAGATAAGACAAAGTGACAGATGGTAGAAGACTGCAGTGATAGAGACCCACAATTCATAGAGAGTAGAACAGTGCTTCTTTTTCTGAATATGTTGATTCAGTGACTTGTATTTGCAGTGTTATGAGGTGTACAAGATCCTCTGTCTTGTTCCATACCATCCATAGAGTGATGGATTAAGCTGGTTTACTACCTTGTCTACATGGATTAAGATGTTTCACTACTGTATCTGCATCTCTGGCAGTGTAAAGGGGAAAAGAGAAAGTGGGAGCATGTGCCTTCTCTTTAGGTGATAACCTAGCAACCAAGCAACATCATTTGTGTTTGCATTTCATTGACAAAAACATCAAAAACTTTCAAATCTGAAACAGGCTGGTAAATAAAATGCTTCCCCTACATAGTTATAGGTATATGCTACCTATAGAAATTAATATTTCTATTGCCATAAAGAGAAGGGGACAAAAGTTTTAAGAACATAGTAACCAAAACCAAAAAGCCAAACTCACTGCCATGGAGTCAATTTTGATTGATAGCAACACCTCCTTGGGTTTACGAGGCTGTATCTCTATGGAAGTAGATTGCCCAGTCTTCCTTCCAGGGAGTGGCTGGTGGGTTTGAATTGCCAGCTTTCTAGTTAGCAGTTAAGTGCTTTAGGCACTACACCACCAGAGCTCCCCAAGGAGATAGTAGTCCCTACCAAATCATCTTAAAACTTTTTATAATACACCACACTGTCAAATATTCAGTATTTCCCAAAACACAACTCAACAATCACCTTTTCCATTAAATCTTCCTTAATTTTCTCACTCCAATTGAGATATCATATTTTCAGATGTTTCACAGTTAAAGAAATATTGGTAGATATTTTATAAACTTAAGTGGTTTATTTAAATAAAAAATAGAAAAATTTATAAATAAATAAAGATTAAAAAAAAAAAAGTAGATTAGAGAGACTAGAATAAGATATGGGAGTTCTGGTAGCATAGTGCCTAAGGTATTTGACTGCTAACCAGAAGGCTGGAGGTTCAAACCCACCAGCCACTCCTCAGAAGGACGTTTGGACAATCTACTTCCTTAGTGACATAACCTCAGGAAACCAAGGAGGGGTTCCTATGAGTTAGGTCCAACATTGACAGCACATAACAACAACAATATTATATATATGTACATATATATATATATATATATATATATATATATATGTATATATATATGTATGTATATATATAATGTGTGTGTGTTCATGCATATGTTCATATGTATGTGTGTGTGTTGGATGTAAATTTTGTGAAAAGACAAAAAAAGGTAAATTTCCTGTAAATGTGACCATAAACATAAAGAGGAGAGAGTGCAAATAAAAGAAAAAAATATTGGGAGTGAAAAAAGAGACTTAGTCCACTTTTGCAGGGAATATGCAGTATGCATGTCTGTGAGCCATATAAAAAACACCTTTAATATTCCAAAGAAAGGAGACTGGGCAATCTATTTCCATAAATATTTACTGCCTCAGAAACCCAAAGGGGGTCACTATGAGTCAGAATCATCTGGATGGCAGGGAGTTTGGTTTTGGAGTTTTTAAAAGAATTATAGTAACAACAGACATTACAATAACTTAATTTAGAAAAAAAATTAAAGTGTATTTTAATGCAGTTATTAAATTTTAATAAATTTTGATGAAAAGAATAAAATAAAATGAAACTATAGAAAATATCACTTATTAAGCTACATGAAAAATTTTAATAAATTATTAGAAAACCCTTAGAAAAAATGCAGTGATAATACTCAGAAAATCAAACAACATTACTAATTACATCAATATATTAAAGGACAAATGATGTGATCACATAAATGGATCCTATGAAGGCATTTAATAAAATTCAGCAGCCACCCTAATAAAATTTTTGTATTGTCAGTGTTCAAGTACATAAGTCAGTGGATGTTCAGTGTACCTGTAGAAAATATTTATAATGCAATGAGAGTCAGAGTGTTTAGTGCCCTTACATCATGGAGAAAAGGGTCACATAAACCAATAGAAAAATATAAAAATGCATGAATATGAAATTCACAGAAAAACAAATGCAAAATGCCTATAAACATTTGGGAGGAAAAAAAAAAAAAAACTTCCAACATCATATTTTTCAGGGAAATAAAAATTAAGTAGTAATGAATACTTATGCTATACAATTTAGAAAGGTGTCGATTTTGAAGACTAAAATTATCAACAATTTTCAGAAGGAGTAAAAAGGGAGAAAGGTATTCTCATGGGCTGCTGGAGTAAATGGTAATCATTAATTTTCAGAAGATACCTAATAATATCTATTATAATTATTGAGCTGATTCAAATAATCAGATCATCAAATCAAGTTTATATGAACAAGAGATCTTCTCAAAATTCAAGTTTTAATATTCATTTTTAATGCACAGGCACTCAAGTGGCATAAGTGAAGCTGAGAAATGTTTAGAACAACAAGGATGAGTCCTCTGTCCCTTTATTTCTGCATTTCATACATACTCCTGCCTCAGAGTGGTAGAGCATAGCAGGGAGCATTTAGGCTATGAATCAGTTCTATTTTATGGCTAGATAGATTCAGAGCTTGCATGACAATTCCCAGTGTGCTGTTCTATATCCCAGGTTTGTCATTAAAAAAAAAAAAAAAAGTAAACCATAGACATCCTGCAAAATATGTTCCATAGAAAAGATCATTTTCTTAGCAAATATAATTAAACTGTTTTCCAGTTATTCTAATTATCAACATGTCAGTGAGGAGGTTACCTGAAGTAATTATCCTTCCTTTTCTTCCAGCAATATCTTTCTAATAATGAGAAAGCAGAGGACCATACGCTAGCTCTTTAAGTCCTTTATCTTCAGTTACATGCATATGCAGATATACGTCTACATCTATCCATATAGCTTAATCTATACCTCGAAAAAAAGATTCTTGAAAACCAAACCAACTTTGCTGAAGCATATATATCCAAGAAAGATTCTCTCACCATTATTTTAAAAGGCATTAAAAATATTTTTAAAAATTAAAAGGAAATTATTTCAACCTTGATGCCCATCAATAAGTAAATGATATAATAGATTATGTTATGTCAGAAGTATGTTGTTGTTAGGTGCCATTGAATCATCTCCAACTCATAGTCACTCTGTGTACAACAGAACAAAACACTGCCCAGTCCTGTACCAGTCATACAATTCCTGCTATACCTGAGCCCATCGTTGCAGCCACTGTGATAATCCATCTTGTTGAAGGCCTTCCCCTTCTTTGCTGACTCCTCACTTTACCAAGCATGATATCTTTTTCCAGGGAATGGTCCCTTCTGACAACATGACCAAAGTAGGTGAGACAAAATCTGGCCATTCTTGCTTCCAAGGAGCATTATGGCTGCACTTCTTCTAGGAAAGATTTGTTTGTTGTTTTGGCAGTCCATGGTACTTTCAGCATTCTTCGCCAACATCACAACTCAAAAGTCAAAAGTATTTTCTCTCTAGTGAAAATATTAACTGATTTATTAGTGTTAACCTATTTATTTGGAGATGATTTCTACACAATGTTTTGAAGAACATAGCAAATATAGATATGTAAATATGTCTGTAATTCTGTTTTCATTTTAGTTAAATATGTTCCCATTTAGATAAAAAATGGCTGAAATAAATACATGGGGAAAAATGTGGAAGATTTTGCAATGAGTAATCAACATGTGTTTCCCAGGAGGAAGAGAATAATAAATAGAAGTCTAGCTAAAAAGGAAAAGGAAAAACAGATTCCATTTTAAAATGTATGAATGTGCAATAGAAATGTGTAATATGATTGTATTTTAAAATTTATATCATATGTTGTGTTGTTGTTAGGTGTTGTCAAGTTGGCTCAGACTCATAATGACCCTATGCACAGCACAACAAAATATTGTCCAGTAATGTGCCACCCTCACAATCCTTGCTATTCCAGAGACTATTGTTGCAGTCACTGTGTATAGTTGCAGTTGTTTCTTCCCATTTTCAGTAGTGCCCCATAAGCAAATGGAGTTCACAAAAGCTTTACTTCATCCACACCATTAACATCAACTCTACTTTGAGGAGGCAGCTCTTCCTCAGTCATATTTTGAGTATCTTCAGATGTGAGGTGCTCATTTTTCGGGCATGATATCAAACAATGTATTCATAAGGTTTTCACTGGCCAAATCTTTGTCGTGGATGGCCTCTTCCTTCTTCCCACTCCATCTTAGTCTGGAAGCTCTGCTGAAACTTGACCACCATGGGTGACCCTGTTAGTATCTGAAATACTCATAGCATGGCCTTCAGACTTACAGCAACACCAAGCCACCACAGTGCAATAAACTGCCAGACAAGTGGTGGATATCATATTATATAAACAAAAAAGATGTAATATTTGAGATACTAAATTTTCATGAAGCACAGAAACAAATCAATTAATCAATCAATCAATCAATTCTAGTAAACCTCACTGATGCATATTGCCTGAATAACACCTATAATGTAGGAATGTGTTTGT
>NW_006921940.1:2265744-2278649 GCF_000298275.1 Orycteropus afer afer | reverse complement strand
TGTGTTTGTGAGTGTATTTATTTGTGTGTGTGTTTCTGTGTGTGGTGTATTTTTCCTGAATCTGGGATATATACTAGAACTGTTCTTTTGACTTTTTTTTTCTTTCATACAAGAATTCTTAGATCTGCAAACTAAGTTAAAACCATATAAGATCTTATGAAAAAATGAGTATCTTTCACTGGTGATATTGTTATCTGTTCTTTAAATTATAGAGGACAAATCTTCAAGGACTAAAACTTTAATTCATAACAGGTGAATTAATATTTTTCTGCCCCATAATCCTTCTCAGTAAATCTGCTGTTCCAGGGAGAGTAAAGGATACCATGATTCATTCATTTCTATCATAGATATAAGTAGTTACTTCCTGATGGATATGTTTTCACTCTTGTTCATTATGGTGATTATTTAGTGCCATAGAGCAACAGATATATCAGCTACTGTTTTTGTTTTGTTTTGTTTTGTTTACACAGATGAATCATTACAAGATTATTCTCATAGATATATATCTAGAGATAAAATCATTTTTTATGTTGCCCAAGAGTTGAAATATCCTGCCATTCATATTTTCTTTGAACTTGTCTCAGGAGAAAAAATATTATCCAAAAATTAGTGTAAATGATTTAAAGACAGATTGAACCCTCAATCTTGCTAAAGAACTTTCCCCATGAGAACACATGATATTTTAAAATGATGCTTAATTCTAACATTGACTGTCTATATAAGTGCTACATACAAAAAATTTATAAAAGAAAAATACCTCTGAAGGCAAGGTGTATACTTTCACATTGTTGTTGTTGTGTGCCGTTGAGTTGAACCTGACTCATAGGGACCCCTCCGTGGGTTGCTGAGGCAGTATCACTACGAAAGTAGATTACCCAACCTTCCTTCCGAGGCGTGGCAGGTGGGTTTGAACCGCCAGCCTTCTTAGCAGTCAAGTGCCTTAGGCACTATGCTACCAGCACTCCTATTAATCCACTTATTTGGGAACACTTCACCTAGACTTTTGGTATAGCCACCTGCCTGTGAGGTTCAGAATTACAAATGAAAAAGATAAAGAAGAACATATTGGAAAAAATAAAAAATAAACTTAGATTTGTTGAAGAAATTGGAGCTAATACTAGAATGGAAACATCTGGGGATTTTATGAAAGAACATGGAATATATGTGGATAGAAAGAGACATCATGGATGTGTGAACCAGGAAGCCTCTCCTCAACATTCAGTCTGTGGTATGGACACAAAAAGAGAGAAATTATTCAGTGCAATTTGGGAACTGTAAAGAATTTAGCAAAAATAGCAACTTTGTGGAAAATGTGTTTCCCAATGAAAAAAGAACTGAGAGAAATAGAAATATCACTGAAAGGAAACAAAGAAGTAATGAATTATGTGGTAATTAGCCAAAGATGAAAAAGTGGAAGTTGTATTATGCTTATGGGAAAATATCCATCTGTGATTGCTCACTGTTACCTAATTTGTCCCAGGAATTTCACATGTTTAGGGAATACATTTACCCCATATGCCAAATAGATAACTGCAATAGTGCAAGAGTATACCAAAGGAAAGAATATTATGGGGAGTTTGTTTCCTGAAGTGGGCAGGGTAATGGAATTGTCTGGAGATGACAAGAAGGTTTCTCATTCCCAAGGACACTCATGAAAATCCACCAAATCACTAATCTTGACTTAAGTGTCTTTTGTTTGAGAGCCACCCTATGCATTTGTCATAAACATTTATAATTAAAATCCACGACAGATTTAAATAATTCAGCAATATTTTATTATTTGTGGACGCAGGTACTATTTATCAGGTAAAGTGGAGGGTCAGGGAAAAAGGGGAAGGCCCTCAAAAAGATGGATTGACACAGGGGCTGCAACTATGACCTCAGGTGTAGCAAGGATTATCAGGCTGGCATAGGACCAGGCAGTGTTTCTTTCTGTGGTACATAGGGTCCCTATGAGTTGGGGACTACTCGACGGCACCTAATGACAAAAATATACATGTTAAATTTGGGGCAAAGAGAGACTGGTATCCATTAGAAGAATATAACCATTTGGCGGGAAATATTTTGCAAATCAGTTCCACTGCCCATTGTGGAAGATTAGAATGTAACTCTTACCCATACTGTCAATTATTGTTGTTGTTGTTGTTAAGTGCCGTCGAGTCATTTCCACCTCATAGTGACCCCATACACAACCTTAAACAAAAATAGCATTCATCTTCCCATAATAGTTAATCAAATGTTTATTAAATCTATATTCAATGTTGGCATTACTATGGTTATTCATAGTAATAGCATTGCTCATTATTAAAACAGATAATATTTAATTTGAATGTTGTTATAATTTTCATTGTCTTAGAAGTTTTAACTGACTATTATTTTTTACTTTTTATTTACCTGTCACAAATGAATCTTCATGTAAGCTATAAATTCCTCTTACAGTCACATACATCAAGTAGCCTACAATTTTAAATATTCCTCCTGGAGACTGGCCTTCCTAGAGTTCACAACTTTCTTCATACCACTTGAAATCTTACCTTTTGAGATGGACTGCAAAGCTCTTGATCTAGCATCTCCTTTACTCCTTCTCCTTACAATCATCTTTGCCACTCTTTTGTGTTGTATTTTATATTCCGTGTACTTCCGGCTTTCCCCTTTCTTCTTTACCTTCTCATCCTTAAGGAACAAATCCTTTCGATACTCCCTGATAAAAATTTGTATGGGACATAAATGTTTGAACCTTTACACATCTGAAAAATTGAAGGTAATGTTGGATCTCCAGTGTGGGAAAGGATTATTACAGTATGTGATAGGTATAATGATGCCCCATTATGTCACATACAAATTATCTCCTCACCCTCTCTATATGTCCAAATCTTAATCTTCAGATACTTTGAGTATCTTACATTACATGGAAAAGGCAATTAAAGTGGCAGGTGGAATTAAATTTACTAATCACCTGACCTTCAAATAGAGAAATTACCCTGAAATATGTAAGGTGGGACAAGGTAATCACAAGAGTCCTTCAAACTCAAAAAGGGAGAAAGAGAGGTCAGAGTGATGTAATAGGAGTAGAATTTGACTTGCTGTTGCTGCCTTTGAAGGTGGAGTGGCAAAGCCAGTGGCCAGGGAATGTGGATGGCTGATAGAAGGTGAAAAAGCCAAGAGAACTGAATTTCTGCTAGAGCCTCCAGAAAGAAACACAGTTCTGAAAATAACTTGTTATTAGCCCAGTGATACCAATTTTGGACTTCTGAACTATAGCTCACTTGTTACTGAGTTTTCTGTTCCAAGCCTACTCCCAAAGTTTATGCCTCAAATTTTCTCCTCAGCTAATTATCATTCAACCATCTACTGTCCCAGCTTTCAATAAATTTTAGACATCTTTAAATCATTATTTCTCATTTTTGTAATTTAGGGAGATTGTTTATTTTGTGGAATTTGTCAGAGAGTTGGAGTCCCGGGGTAGCACAAACAGTTAAGCTCTTAATTTCTTTATCAAAAGATTGGTGGTTTGAACTCATCCAGATTCACTTTGGAATAAAGACCCACTGCTCTGCTTCTGAAAGGTCACAGCCTTGAAAACTGTATGGAGTACAGGTCTGCTGTACAGCACATGGGGTTGAAGATGGACTAAAGTGGTCTCTGCCCAGTGAGCAATCAACCCAAATCAGTTCATGTACACTGCATACTTGACAGATGAGAAAGATAATTTATTACTATGCTCATGGTAAGGAAATGGGCCAGCACCCAAATATGACTCCCCAAAAGTTCAAGAAAGTGATTTATGTTCATTGCAACACAATTCACTATAGCAAAGAGATAGAAACAACCTAAATGCCCACCAATGGATGAGTGGATAACCAAATTATGGTACATACACACAATGGAGTACTATGGTACATTAAAGAACAATGAAAGATACACAAACCACCTCACAATATAGATGAGCCTGAAGGACATTATGGTGAGTGAAATAAGTCAATCATGGAAGTATAAGTATTGTATGAGCCCATTCCTGTAAAAAGACAAAGAAGGGTTTGCTTGAGAAAGGGGACTCACGTTTTAGGTTACCGGGGTGGGGAAGGAAGGAGAGGGAATAATTTCAGGCTCGTTGGGGCCCACATGCTGATGTAGGTAAGGGGAGGGATATACTGAAAGAGTCTGAGACCACCATGATAACATCAAGAAAAGAGAAGACACTGAATTGTGCACATAGGAGATAGACGACAGATGCTAATACCAACCAGTTTGCATACAATACTGCATTACCATTAACACCAAACAGCAGGTTACAGATTAACACATAAACACCTGAGAGGATGAGTTGGAGGTCAGTGAACAGGAGTACACTCTAGACCAAGGATAGATTCAGCTGAGGTTAATATTACACAGACACCAGTGATACAAAATACCTGCACCCTTACAGAAACAATAGAAGACAGCCACAGAGCAATCCCTCAGAGACACCTAGACTCTATGAGAGACAGATCCAACGGATCTATTGTCTAAGAACTACGGTACTGGGGGACACGAGTACATCAATAGGCACAACAGAATACATAAAAGCCATGCTCCTCATCTTACCTTGGTGAGTAGCAACTGGGGACTTAAAAGCCATCTAAGATGCACCTAATGCTCTCCTAGAGTTGGAAGCGAAGAAAAGTGAAAAGAAAAAAAAGGCATTTGGAAACAATCATGCCTAGGACATGTTGGTAGATGGTGCCCAGCTACCAATGCCAACCACTCAGGAAAGGATCAAATCTGGAGATCCTGGATGGAGTGGGAGGGAAAACGTGGGACAAAATCCAAAAACTCAACAATGACCAGAATTACTGGTTGGATGGATTCTTGTGAGACCCCCAATACTATGGCCCTGGAATACATTCTGAGCCAGGAATAAAACTCACTGTCAGGGGCTGGCTCTCAGACCAATAGTTAACAAGATGTACACTCAGACCATTCAACCCAGGGGGATGCACCCACATACTCTATGGAAATACATCCCTTGGAGCAATAGACCACAGGGAACCAGAGGGGCAACATTCACATGGAGGTAATACAGGACTGACCAGAGTGTACAGCTCTGAGAGTCACAGGGGCAGGGTTACTAGGCAGGGAGGGGAGGACACTGCATTAGGGTTGGGCATGGTAAATGGGGAGTGGAACGAAATGTACACATGATGTTGAATGTAAAACAAACTCTTAATAAATAAATAAATAAATAAAAGGACAGATAGTAAATATTAAAAAAAAGGGGGGGTATCTATGTGTATTCCTACAAATTTCAGGAATTTGGATGTTAATTAGCTGGAGATTGAGGTTTTATTCACCTTGTTTTAAAGGGACAGTCAATTTTGAATGCACTAGATGAGGTAAACAAACTTCCTGTAATCAGCTGATCAGGACTTAGGCAGAGGAGCAGATGTTAGTTCTGAGTAAATTCGTTCCATTGTATCACTGTGTGAGTTTGCACTAGGTTTAACTGATTTCAAGTTGGTCTTGGCTTGATTTCTGAAAAAACCTAAGGAAATAAGTTATCACACCTGCTCATCTGTCTCCAGCCAGGGTGGGGGATGGTTATAGAAAAGATGGGCTTCAGGGTCACCATTAGTTGGAATCAGCTAGGTGGCAACTAGTTTGTTTTGTGAGAGGAACAGGACACGGCACTAGTGGTTTGGTTTTAGAATTCTCCCCTCCCATGTGTGAAAACTGAGTTCAATACCTGGCCACCACCACCACCATCCATCCATCCACCACCCATAATGGTGTGTTGCTAAAATCCTAAATAGCTTTCAACAGAGCTACCAGACTAAATGGGCTAGGAAGAAAGACCTGGTGATTTATTTCCAAAAATCATTCAATGAAAGTCTCATGGGTCAAAAAATCCCATCAGCAACGAGTCATAAAGATGGCACAGGAATGGTCAGCATTTCATTCCATATTGCAGGGGGTGAGAAGAATTGGAATATTGGCCATATAAGAAAAAAGACACTCAATGATTCATTCATTCATTCAGTGAATAGTTACTACAGGCAAACTAAAATGATAGATTATTGTAATGTGCAAAGAAAACACAACCCTGCCACAAACTCATTGCTACAGCCATTAGCAGAACTATTTTTCACCTGAGAAAATACTGCAGATTTCTACTAGATTCCTTGGGAGAATCCTTGGGATGTCAAGATTTAAATATAAGCAATTTAAATATAAGCAATTTTTATATTATCTATTTTTTATTCAAGTGTTTGACCATTTTTAGATAGAATACCTTTTGGAAAAATAAATCTCTTTTCTTCTTACTTTATAGAGGCATCTTAGTCAACAGAATGGAAGGACTATCAAAACACTAGCACAAAAACTGACATAAGCAGAAAAAAAAAATCAATTGAAATGTGTATGTTTTTCCCTGTGTTTTTGGAGTCCTTGTCATAAGTAACTCTGAGTGATTACTGTATTTATTTATTTAGTGTTGATAAAACATGGTGTTAATAAAAATTAAAAAATATATATTTAAAGAAAAGGAGAGAAATTAAGAACACACAAATGGAATCTAAATGTCCATTCATTTCTTATGCACCTGGCAGGTGCTGTGAGCCAATTTGATGTTACCTTTACTGAATGGTTGCTGCATTCATTTAAAAATATGTGTGTGTGTGTGTGTGTAGTGTTAGGAGCTCTGGTAGCATAGTGCCTAAGGCACTTGACTGCTAACCAGAAGGCTGGTGGTTCAAACCCACCAGCCACTCCTCAGAAGGAAGGCTGGGCAATCTATTTCCATAGTGATACCACTGCCTTAGAAACCCAAGGGGAGTTGCTATGAGTCAGGTCCAACTCGATGGCACATAACAACAACAACATATATAGTCTTAAAAAATTTAAGGTCAGCTTTAAATCCAATGCTATTATGAGCACAGTAGAAAAATAAGCCTTCTACAGAGGCCATTTTAAACAAGGGACATAGAGGGATACACTTTCAGTTGCATTTCAGAATGGCATTGTTTTTGACCTGTAAGTAATTTGCTTAGGCACTTAACACTTATGAAGGAACACCAAATTGATAGTTGATTGACAATATAAAAGGGATTAACTGTACTCTAGCCTCTTAGAATTTGACTCACTAGAAGCCTAACCAACCAAAAAATTTTGAAATGGGAGGTTCTGAATGCATGAATATACGCAGAGAAACATAAGTAGAGAAAATCCTTATCAAAGACTACTGCTGCTCTACAAAAAGGGATATATGAACACCATGCTTTCACTTAGGTGATCCTAGGTCATAATAACTGTGAATGCTTCTCACATGATTATTAACATAATTACATTTCACATTTTATAAGTAGATATTGCCTAGATTTGCCTTTTAAAACGTGAGTGGTTCTGTTCTATTTGGAGCAAAGTATGCTTGATGGTTGTGCTTTTTCCCTGAACCCTGAAACTAGAGGAAATGGCATATTCAAATGCTAACACGTTATACTGTATTAAATTGAGCAATTTTTATTTAAGTGGGTTAACCTTCAGATTCCCATTATAAGCGCAAGTAAATAGGTAGTTATGCCTTCTGCATTTTAGTATTTTAAATGTAACACTAAATTTGAAATGACGAGTCACCCGTTGCAGTTTTTTTGGATGCATTAATATGGAAGCAGAGGTAAACTAAGGAAAATTTTGAAGGATGTTTTTGACTGTCTTCTGGATTCTCAGATAGATTTCCTGGAAAATGTTTATTTGCTCCAATGTGCAGCATTTGGGTCTAATATCCTTGTACTGTTTTTGTTGAAAATTTTCAGTCTTTGATTTTAAGGCTAACTCAATTTTGGTTGAATACAATCCCTCATCTAAATAAACAAGGTTCCCACAAGCAAGCTGCCATGGAAATGGATGGGAACAATTTACTTTCCATGACATTTTCATGCATTGTGTCTTTCCTACCATTCTATTTGATATTCTTCTGCCTAGTTGTATTTCTGTGACATCTCTCCCACCACCATCAAGAATATTGTGCCTCCCAGCACAATGAACACTCTCTAGATCTAACCTGATTCTTCAACCTAAGCTTTTGCTTTCAGACATTTCTTCTGTGACTGGAACATTAGTAATCTACAGAACTGTTGCCCCAACCACCTCATTCTTCTATTCTCTGATGAGTTCAAGATAAGCAAACTGTTTTAGAGGAAATATACTTAGCTAAAAAATGTGTCAATGAAATTAGAGTAATGTAAATAAAATATAGCTTGTCAGTGATAAAAAAAAAGATTTAATCTACTTTTATTTTTCTATGCACATTGGGTTTAAGAATTTCAGAACCTGCCCTTTAATTAAGAAATCAGTGAATTTCTTTCCACTTAATAGTTACCCTCTCTTCACAGTGGGGGAGCTCTGGTAGCATAGTGGCTAAGACACTTGCCTGCTAACCAGACGGCTGGTGGTTCAAACCCACCAGCCACTCCTCAGAAGGAAGGTTGGGCAATCCTACTTCCATAGTGATCCTGCCTCGGAAACCCAAGGAGGGGTCGCTATGAGTCGGGGCCGACTCGACGGCACATAACAACAACAACAACAACTTGACAGTGGAGTGAAAGGCAGAACCAGTGAAGTGTGATATCTGGCTATGGAAAAATAAAGATGTAAGTTAATCTTCACTCAAAAAAACAAATACAAAACTTGACAAAATTTTCCAAAACAAGCTTTTCAGGCTCTAGAAACAGAAAAAAAAAAAAAAAACCATCAACCAACATATTGAGAAATATTTATTCATTAAAACAATAAGCAAACAAAAATCATGTAAGAATAGCTGGAAAAATCACATAAGTAGCCTTCTTGCCTAAAGCTACTTTCACACCCCTCCTGGTCACTATGGCCCCTAGTCTCAACACTACAGTGGCTGAGGTTAGAGGCTGATAACTAGAGGAAGAGTGATCTTGACCACTAAATTTTTAAAGCTTCCTCTGTAGTGGATGTTGTTATGTGGTGGACATTAACAGAAGATGCAAGGATTCATACAATTTGAATTTTTCTCAAATGTCACCCACATAATTCTTACCATAACTCCTGTCCCAAATCTTCTAATAATTTCTTCCCAGTTTGTTGTTCAAGTAATTTACCACTGTCCAAAAATCTACAAATATATTCCATAGGCCAATTCTATCATCATACACAGTAGACAAACGAGTACACTCCTCAAAGTTCTACTCATTGGAGGCTTTCCATCCACTGTTATTCTTTGTTGATGTGTTATACACCGTTGAGTCTCACCCGACTCATAGCGATCCCTCCTTGGGTTTCCGAGGCAGTATCTCTATAGAAGTAGATTGCCCAACCTTCCTTCCAAGGAGTGGTTGGTGGGTTTGAACTGCCAGCTAGTTAGCAGTCAAGTGCCCTGGGCACTACTCTACCAGAGCTCCTTTAGGACCATTCATAAATGGGGTTGAATATCAGCAGTTTTTTACCTGCAGTAACAAATGGAGACAAATGCTCTGTGAGTCCTGCTCTGTTTAACAATTATAGAGAAATCCTCAGGGATCATTAATGTGAGTCTGAAGGAATCAGAAAAGATGACATGAGTATTTCATGTTCTCTGAACATGTGTGGGTTCACTTCAGAATGTATTCCTTCTATCTTATGAAGGATTATTGTCATGCCTTCTTGACCTTAAAGTTAATGAATCTGGTAACAGTAGTTACGGCCAGCAACTCTGTTCATTTAAACATTTGATATTCCATGGTCAGGAACTTGGTTTTTGCTTGTACCTAGCAGCAAATCAAAGGAGTTCTGGTGGTATAATAGGTAAGGCATCAGGCTGCTAACCAGAAGGTCAGCAGTTCAAACCCACTAGCTGCTCTGCAGGAGGAAGATGCGGCAATCTACTTCTATAAAGATTTGTAGCCGTGGAAACCCGATGGGGGTCATTGTAAGTCAGAATCAACTCAATGGCAGTGGGTTAGCAGTAAGTCAAGAGTAGTTCTTCAAATGAAGAAAAAGTTTGTTCCCCAGAAAGAAAATTCTTATTCTAGAACTCTAGGGGATCTGAACTATCCCTCTTACTCTCTCTCTCTCTCTCTTTGTCTTTTTTACCTCTGTCATACAAATATATATTCATAGTCTCATTCTCCTTCCCTCACCTTTCAATGTGTCATATATGTATGCACTTGTAGATTATTGTTATTATTGTTATTGTATAATTGTGTATGTAATAGTATATACTTCTTTTGCTTTCCACTCTTACTACACTACACCTTTCTTGTTGTTCCTTGTCAAATAATGCAAAGAGCACACTGAATGCTACCGATACCTCAAACATCTCTGGATGTTAGAGAGTCATAGGATGAGTTATAAGATCTCAGTGGCAGGGCAGTTAGTGTTATAGCCTGGACAAAACTCCCATTTACTCTCATTTGAAATGGGAAGCCTTCTAAGTTACTGACCAATGGTTTGAAGAAAGTTCGTATATTTTGTTTTCAAAATCTAAAAAGGTCTGCCGAATCTTGGAACTCATTTTCAGTGTGAGGAGGGGTAAGGTGTAAATCTTTCCTTTTACTTTAGAGAGAACTCACTAGTATATGCCAGACAGTGGCCAAAATAAAATCTTCACACAGGTGCCAAGTACTAATTCATGGGGTTAGTCTCCACTTCTCTGGGAGGCATGTGTCTTATCAATATCTAGTGCACTTGGCATTTCCTGCTCACCAAGTCAAATTAGCATATCACAATTAATCTAGTAGAACAGCTTGAATATTGGTATAATGTCAGAGAGTCAAGGTCTCTGCTGACTATATTATATCTGAAAACAAGAGATGACATAGCTCTGGAACCAAATATTGAATAAATATTGCAGTGCCTGCTTTTTTGAAGGTGAGTTACTTTTTATTTTTTTTCCTTCCTTCTTCCAGGGATTGAAAAGAACATGGTCTCTAGATCAATAACTATATTGTAATATGTCGATTATCCAGTAAATCTACCTTATCCAGAAGGGTGGATATTATTGGGTTTACTCCATGGTTAAGCTTAAATTTTACATCACCCACTAATATACAACTGGTTTTGTAGATGCAAAACAGGAGGAAGAAGAGTGATAAGCACCAATACCCTTTAAATTTTTGAAGCTGTAATTAATTCTTGCAATTCTCCTATGATGTGAGTTTTATTCTAATTTACTGTATCTCTTAAGATTTTCAGTTTCAGGGTCTAGATTTTGTCCTTTCTGTCATCATTACCACCAGAAAGTGGTGGTCCAAACCCATGAGTTACTCTGTGGGAAGAAGATGAGGTAATCTACTTCTCTAAATTAGATTTACAGACTTGGAAACCCTATGAGGGTCACTATGAATTAGAATCCACTCAGTGGCAGTGGAGTTTTATCATCATTACTTTAGCCAGGGAAGACTTGTTAATTTTTTTCTTTTAATCTGTTAATGACATGTAACCCAATTATATATTGTGGCAGTGAAAAAATAACTGTAGTATTGTTTGAACTTCAAGTAAAATTCAATTTATTGCATTACCTACATGATCCCCCAATCTAACTTCATGAAAATTATATTATATTGAATTCTGTGGTGTCATTGTCAGCTCAGAATCCGCACCTAGCTGAAATCAGATAGTCTGGATAGTCTATTTTACCCAGCAAAACCTTACTATGACTTGACCTTCCTCTAAACCTTAGATCCCTTTATGAGTGGACAACTTACTGCTTTAAGGAGTTAAGAGCTGTAGCGTAACTTAGATCTGGGAATTGAGTGAGGTACTACAATAACCTGTTGCAGAAGATGACATTAGGCTTCTGCTCACCAACTATCATGGCTGTTTTATATTACTATTAATTATTTTTCATTCTTCTTATTATACAGTTGTATAACACCTTAGTTATCTAGCAATGTGTCTTGATCCTAATACAATGATCTAGCAGTCACTGCCTTAGATACCTGAGGATAAAGACACTGATTATTGTTTTGGGCTAAATACAGTAGTTATATCCATATTGTCTCTGGAGTTTAAATGACAGTGATGTGAGGCATCTTTTTTATTTTGTTATCATTATTTTAAGAGGAACATCTACTGTAGGCAACTCTAGGTTACAGAAGTTAGTCACTTGACTTTCTAAAAAAAATTAGTTCCTCTGCTTTCTTCTATTTGTATGTAATCCACATTAAACTTATGAAACTGTGATAGTCTGAGCCCCCACAGAGACTGTATCTTGTGGTAAGTTTTAGGAATTGCATAATACATCAACTATAATATTATCATATTTTTGAGACTTCTAACATATTCTATAATTTGCCAAAGATGTTTGAGCCTTTCACCTAATTTACTGTAGGCCATGTCCCTCTGAGCTTTCATAGAACCAGTCCAACAATATATTATAACAATTTTAGGTATTCATACCAGAACTTTAAGTTGTGAACCATATTCTAATGCCTCTATATTAGTCAAATTTCTTCTACCAAGACTTCAATTCTTTTCACTTGCTCTAGCACCTTCATAATCTGTGCCCAGATATGCTCCTTTGCTTACTGCCAGTTAATTCATAGTCACCAGGTCCTGAAATTTCATCAGAATGTGACTTATTACCTGGGAGAGTCCTAGCTATGCAAAGACTTTACCCTGGTAAGTGATGTGGAAATACTGAGCAGTAGGGGAGTAGACATGAGAAAAACAAAAATTATTTTGTTTTCTTTTTCCCCTTTATTTACTTATTTATTTATTTTATTTGGGTGAAGATTTACAGAGCAAATTCACTTTCCATACAGCAGTTCACATATACTTTGTCTCTTTTCATTGACCACAGTTTACCACAATGCGACAGATCCCCTTCCACTTCCTCCCCATAGTTAACTCTTCCCAGTGACCATCCCTCCATACTCTCCTGTGCCCTGAGCTATCTCCCTGTGCATAAGCAGCCCTTCTTTCTC
>NW_006921940.1:2252450-2261863 GCF_000298275.1 Orycteropus afer afer | reverse complement strand
TGTCTCCTTTTTTGGTATTTTCATGCAAATTCCTCTGCTAGTTGGGGTTTAGTCCACTTTTGTATCCTTCCCTTCAAGGCTCAGGTGTACAAGATTATCTTCTGTGTCTGTGTTAATTGGTTTCCCTTTTCTTTGTTGAAGAGGGTCTGTGTAGTCTTTCTGCCTAGTCTGTCAACTTGCCGGAACTTCCGAAAAATTATTTTGAAAGGCTGATCTTTCCAGGAGCAAATAGACTACTCCCCCAAGTCAAAGTGAAGAAGACTGATTATCCTGTCCTGGAAGACTCAGATGAATTGAGGAAATCAAGATTGGTAGGGTCTGCCAGTCAAATGTTGCTATCATAGTCTCAGGATCCATACTTTTTCATATTGTTGCCCTGACTTAGACATTAAAGACTTGTTAACACTATGCATTCAGGTTCTTTTTTCTTGTCGTTGCTGTTCTTTGTAGCTCTGTAGCATGTAGATTTAATTTTCTGCACATTCTGATGTGCGCCTGAAAGAAATGTCTTCTCCAAAATGCCCAGTTTCACAGAATGTTGAGCCTTAGCAATTGGCTTCCTTAACTCATCATTTTCCTTTTCACAGCCTCCTAATGCAGTTATTTAAAACTGACCCAAATCCACAGTCCTTTTAACTAACATAAAAAAACACAACCACTGCCATGGAGTCGGATCCAACTCATAGCGACCCCTCCTTGGGTTTCTAGGCAGTACCACTATGGAATTAGATTGTCCAACCTTCCTTCCAAGGAGTGGCTGGTGGGTTTGAACCACCAGCCTTCTGGTTAGCAGTCAGATGCCTTAGGCACTATGCTACCAGACCTCCCATAACTAACATAGTCTTCATATGATTTCATCACTACAATTACCTATCACAGTGCTTCACCTTCTACCTATAGATCATCACAATTAACATTAGGCAAAAGGCTTAGTAATTAGGACACTGGATGCTAGGGGTTATCACCACATCACTGACCAGCTGTTGTGTCTTTATTGGGATCACATTATGGTAAAATATAATTCTATATTTCATCCTCATGTTCTCATGATTCCTAGTATGAACTGCATGGATGCTAATGGGGATTCTATTTTTAATAGTGAAGCCTGACAATGTTAAGCCCAAGGAGTTCAGCAGAGCCTCACATATGTGGAATAAGGGTAGTTGAGCCAGAAAGGATCCAAAGTAGTGCTAAAGATGTATGAGATTCAGTAACTATTTATAAAATATCCTCTCATGAGTGTATTTAAGGAGACATTATAACAACTTGAAGATGTTTCCTGTTATAATGTCCAAGGGGTAAAAGAAGATCAGAAATTGATACACATTGGATGTATTTTGGCCATGTCAAGTACTGTTTCTGCTTTTAAGGAAGTCTGTATTTAAGATATTTGAATGCTAATCAGAAATCTGGAGGTTCAAATCCACCAGCCACTCCTCAGAAGGAAGACTGGGCAATCAATTCCTATAGAGATACCATCTCAGAAACCCAAAGAGGGGTCGCTATGAGTCAAATCAACTCAACAACAGTGAGTTATGAGGCAGTTCTACTCTGTCCTAAATGGTTGCTATGTGTTAGTATCAACTCTGTGACAGTGGGTTCTATTTTTTTCATTTTTTATCAAAATAATTGCCTTGTTCCATCATCATCAACATCATTTCTTGATCTTATTACTGCACTATATTATAAGCAGTCAATGTCTCAAAAGATAATGCAAAATAATCACTAAAGACAAGAAATAACAATTTTTGAAACTTAGACTTTTAATTACTATCATGAATATCTTTAAAATGAAAATAGCCAACATACGAAGTAAATCAAATGCTCACTTTAGGTTGATCAAATATTCTTCAACTGAAAGAAGAGGAGTTTTGGAGAGGCAAAAGGGAATAAAGATATGAGAACTTTCAGGAAGATATAACTAGGATTATCAAAGTGATGACATCAAAGGAAGACATCAGTAGAATGGCCAGACCTTTAAGTTTTATGATCTGAGTGTAGAAGGCAACTGGCTCTTCAATCTGGAACCCTGAGGGCAGCATGACTGCAGCTATCATTTACAAGGAGTCTATTCCCTCTGTTGTTAAAAAAAGAAAAGAAAAAAAAAAAGTTTACCAATTCCTATCAAAATCCCCCTATTACCATAACATGGCAGAATACTACAGGCAATGCTTATTCAAAACTACAGAATCAAACTCACTACCATTGAGTCTATTCTGATTCATAGAGACCCCATTGAGTGTCCAAGATGGTAAATCTTTATGTAAGTAGATTGCCCCATCTTCCCTGTGCAGAATGGGTGGTGGGTTTGAACTACCAACCAGGTTAGCAGTCAAATGCTTTAAGCACTGTACCACCAGAGTTCCTTAAGGCTTACTAGAGGACCACTTTTATGGATCTGGAAATGTTTCATGGAGATCCTTCTCTATGGGTAATGAGAAGCAAGTACTTATCTCTCACATTCAGTTTAAAATGTCATGAATAAGGGTAGTGAATTGGATTTTGTTCCCTGAAATGCTATGTCTAAATCCCAACCCCAGAACCTATTAATGTGACCTTATTTGGAACAGCATCTTGGCAGATACAATCAAGTTTAGCACTTCAAGATAAGGTCATATTGAATTAGAGTGGATTTAATGTCCTTTCAAAGAACCCTAGCTATAGACTAAGGAGATCTGGTGGCACAGTGCATAAAGCATTTGGCTGCTAACCAGAAGGTTGGTGGTTCAAATTGACCAGCTTCTCTGCAGGAGGAAGATAAAGCAATCTATTTCCATAAAGATAAAAAGATTTGGAACTTCAAGGGGATTGCTATGAGTTGGAATTGACTCAATAGCAGTGGGTTTGTTTTGGTTTAATGTCTTTTTAAGAGGTAGAAAAGGGCAAATAGACCTTATATATAAGAAGGTCATGTGAAGAGGAAGGCAGAGATTGAAGGTAAGAATTAAATTAATTAGCCACAAGCGAATTAAAGGCTAGGCCTACTAGAAGCTAAAAAGGAAAAAAAAAAAAAATTCTTTCTAGACTTCTCAGAAAGAGCACAACCCAACAGTCACCTAGATTTCAGACTTCTAGGCTCTAGAACTACAAAGGAATAGATTGGTCTTATATTAAGCCACCGAGTTTATGATACTTTATTATGATAACCTAAAGAAAATAATGCAATATGTTTCTGAGATACTGAAAACCTAAAAGGACCTTTGCTAAGAAGGTGAAAACAAACAAACAGAAAGAGGGCATTACATTATATCAGTTTCCAAAAACTCTCATGGGCCATCATTTATTACCACCAATACCTGGAGAGTATAGTGGACCCTAGGAATTAGATGCTAACCAACTGATAAAAGAGGGGCCATAAATTGACTCAACTTACATAAAAGAGACTGAGTACAAACCTGAAATAACTAGACCAAGTTTTCTGTCATCAGGCAGAAAAGAGGCTAGAGCTAGAAGGAAATGTCTAATAAAGAAATAAAGCTACAATTACTTCACAAATGAGCTCATATGAATGTGAAATTCACATTTGCTAGATTTAATAAGATGTCAAGTATGGAAAAACATGTACATAGTAAAATATAGAAGAAATGACAATGAGAATCAAGAGATTGCACTTATTTTCCAAATTTCCTCATGCACATATATTAGTTTTATTATTGAAAAAAATACTATGCAAAAAACTTTGGATATGAATACATACATATATTTTTTGTCTCTGAAATGTTGAAATGCCTGAGGAATTCAACAAGGTTGTAGACATTATGCTAGTTATTTTGGTGCTCCTTAAAATATCGAATATTTGAGGGCACAAATAAGTTTAACTTTACACAATTTTAGAGTTTAAAAGTCATGTAAAATTTACTAAGGAAGGCCATGGAAGTCCCCATTGGCAAGATGGATTTTTATAATGATATAATCCTTAATGAATTATGCTTCCATTTAACAAAGTTTTAATAAGGAATTTCTTTTGCTTGCATTATTATTAATTCTCTCATCTGAATTGCCTTGGGCATGTCTGCCATAAAATTGTTCAACATAATATTTCTTTCTGTGTCAATCATATAGTACATGCAAATCTCCCAATCGTGAATAAAACAAGCGCCATTTTTTAAAAACCATATACCTAGCTTTCTGAAAAATACTTAGGTTCAAAATTAAGATGTACTGAAAGAAAACTGTGATTCATGTTTAATGGAATCATAGAGTTATGACCACAGATGCATTACCATATAGTGTTTTCATCTATCTTTCAGAAGTAAAAATCAAATAGATAAAATTTACATTATACTTTTCATTTACTGTCCCTTTTAATGGAATATTTGTTTGTTTTAGTTTCATTAAGAAGACTTTGACAAGTGTTCTTCTACATCTACAAGTGAACACTTCTACATCTTTTTTTTTTTTTTTAATTGTGATTTTGGGGAAAATTTACAGAGTGGATTGGTGTTCCATTCAACAATTCATACATGCAATGTAACATTCATTGCGATCACATAATGTAACGGCAGTCATCCCACTTCCTCTCTGTGTTCACTTTTGCCCTTCTTTCCTATGTCTTCTTATCTTGGTTTTATCCCTGTGCAAATTCCGTCCTTTCAAAATCAATCTCTTATGATTGATTGTTCTAATGATTGTAGGCCTTCCTGGTATCACCTTAAAGACCTGTCTATCCTTTGCCTGAAAGTTGAGTCCAGGGATAGAGCTCAACTGCTGGCCTCAAGGGTGCCTACGGGCCATAGTCTTGGAAGTTCCAGCAGTCTTCATCAGATCAGTAAGCTTAATCATGTTTATGATCTTGTGTTTTGTACTACATTTTTCTCACGCTGTAATTGGTACCTCCTATCGTTATACTTTTTAGAGTATTTGGCAATGGTAGCTATCCACCATCTAGTTCTGGTCTCAGGGTCATGAAGGCTGGGGTTAATGGGATCCATTAGTCCTTTGGAATAATGTTTCCCTGTGTCTTTGATTTTCTTCTCTTTTTTTGCTTTGGACAGGGTGAGACCAATAGTTACAACTTAGATGGCAACTCATCAGCTTTTAAGACCCCAGTCCTCACTCACTAATGTAGAAAAATTTCTCTGTAGTCTGTGTGATGTGAACTGATCTTGTTGTTGTTGTTGTTATGTGCCGTCGAGTCGGACCCGACTCATAGCGACCCCTCCTTGTGTTTCCGAGGCAGTATCACTACGGAAGTAGGATTGTCCAACTTTCCTTCCGAGGAGTGGCTGGTGGGTCTTAGTGTCCCTGAAACTATTATCCTGAGCCTCAGTTCCCAGCAATTCATTCTCTCAAGGTGTTGGGTTATAACTAAGACATTTTCATAATTTTACCCTCTATATTCTCTACTATATTCATGGACATATTTGACATATTTGCAGCACATAGGAAAATATATGTGGAGATAATTCTCTGTTAAACATATAGATATATATTCATGGAGCTAATCTCATTCACCTGCCCAACCCCGTTCAGCTTGGATGCCTATTTCAGTATCCACACCCCGATTATTGTTATTACTGTTATTGCAGGTTTGTGTTTATAATAGTATTCAATATTTTTGCCTTGTACATAGACCAAGAGGCTGTTGTTCACATAGAACAAGGGAACACTGCATGGTTTAAAATCAGGAAGTGTGTATGTCAGGGTTGTATCCTGACTTATATGTATCACCATACTTATTCAATCTGTACACTGAACAAATAATCAAAGAAGTTGGACTATATGAAGAACACAGCACCAAGATTGGAGGAAGACCATTAACAAACTGCAATATGCAAATGACACCATTTTGCTTGCTGGAGGTGAAGATGACTTGAAGCACTTACTGATGAAGATCCAGGACTCCAGTCTTCAGTATGGATTATGCCTCAACATAAAGAAAATGAAAATCCTCACAACTGGACCAATAAGCAACATCATGATAAATGGAGAAAAGATTGAAGTTGTCAGGGACTTCAATTTACTTGGACACACAGTAAACACCCATGGAAGCAGCACTCATGAAATAAGACGTCATATTGCACTTGGAAAATCGGCTTCAAAAGACCTCTTTAAAGTGTCAAAGAGCAATAATGTCTCTTTGAAGGCTAAGGCGCTTCTAACCCAAACCATTACTGAAAATACCATGGACTGGCAGAAGAACTAACAAGTCTGTCCTGGATGGAGTGGAATTGAATTCTTCTTGGAAGCACAAATGTAAAGACTTTGTCTCACTTACTTTGGTCATGTTGTCAGAGGGACCACTCCATAGATAAGGTTATAATTCTTGGCAAAGTAGAGCTTCAGCAAAGAAGGGAAAGACCCTCAACAGAATGGATTGAAACCGTTGCTGCCATGGTGGGCTCAAGCATAACAAGGATTGTGAGGATGTTGCAGAAGTGGGCAGTGTTTCGTTCTGTTGTATATAGAGCTACTATGAGTCTGAGCTAACTCAACAGCAGCTAACAACAGCATTGTTGTCTTTAACTCTTGCACTCCTCTGTGTTTTCCACTGCCTTGTTCATTTTATGCTGAACTCCACTTACTGTAGACTGTTTTTTCCTTCACCTATGTTAATACATGTCTACTCTCAAATTAGTGATTTCTCCTCTTTTCCCTCCATCTCTGGTAAAATTCAAGGAATGATTTTTCTGTATGCAAACATTTTCTTGACTTTTTATAGTAAATATCTCATTTATTACTTGTCCTTTTGTAATTGACTAATTTCACTTAGGTTAATATCCTCTAGGTTCATCCATTTCATGAATGGTTTGTAGATTCATGGTTATTCTTTAATGTTATGTAATATTTCATTGCAAATTCGTACTATATTTGGCTTTTCCATTTAACTGTTGATGGGCAATTAAGTGTTTTCCATCTATTTACTATTGTGAATAATGCTGCAAAGATCATGGATGTGCATATATCTGTGTGTGTCATGACTCTTATTTCTCTGGGATATATAGTAGTAGTGGGTTTTCTGGATCATATAGAATTTTTATTTATGTTTTAAGGAAGTGCCAGACAGTTTTCCACAGTGGTTGAACTATTTACTGTCCCAGCAGCAGTGTATAAGTTCTCCAATCTCTCCGCACCATTGCCAGCATTTGTTATTTTCTGTTTGTTTGGAATTTTGCTATTAATGCTGGGGTGAGATGATATTTCATCATCATTATTATTATTTGCATCTTTCTAATGACTAATGATCATGCACCTTTCTTAATGTGTTTCTTAGCCACTTGAATGGCTTTTTTGGAAAAGTGTCTGTTCATTTCCTCTGCCCATTTTTCAATGAGATTGTCTCTTTTTTTGTTGTTTGTTTTTGTGAGATGTTGAAGTTTTCTATGAATTTTAGAGCTTGGTCCCTTGATTTATATGTTGTTGCCAATTTTGTTTTTTCCAATCTGTACATTTTCTTTTATTCACTCTTTTGATACACATATATACTTAATTTTTAGGAGGTCCAAGCCATCTGGCTTGTCTTCTGCTGTTTGTTTGTTTTTAGTTATATTTGATAGTGTATTTATGCCATGTATCGGGGCCTCTAAGTTTGCTCTTATTTTTCTTTGATGATCTTTATATTTTAGGTTTTACATTCAGGACTTTGAACTATCTTGAGTTAGTTTTTATATACGGTATGGGATATGGAAGGAGCTCTGATGGCATAGTGCCTAAGGAATTTGACTGCAAACCAGAAGGCTGACAGTTCAAATCCACCAGCCACTCCTCAGAAGGAAAGTTGGGTAATCTATTTCTGCAGTGATACTGCCTCGGACCAAAGGAGGGGTCATTATGAGTCACATCCAACTCTGGCAGTGAGTTTGGTTCAGTTTTGGTTTATGAGATATAGACTCAGCACTATTTGTTAAAGAAACTATCCCTTGACATTTAATATGTTTTGGTTCTTTGTCATACATCATCTGCCCATAGGTGGATGGATTTACTTCCAGCTTCTCAAATCCATTCCATTGGTCTGTGTGTGTGTCTTATTGCACCAATACCAGGATTTTTTTTTTTTTTCTTTTTACTATAATGGCTGAATAATAGTTTGTGAGATCAGAGAACATGAGGCCTCCTACTTTGTTGTTCTTCTTTAAGAGTGCTTTGCTTATCTAGGGTCTCCTTTCTTTCCATATAAAATTTGTGATTGGTTTTTTTCTATCTCTTTAAATAAAATGATGAAATCTGGATGAGAATTGTGTTATATCTTTAGATTTGCATAGTATTGTAATTTTTACAGTATTTAGTCTATGATCATTGTATATTCTTCCTTTTATACTACTCTCTTTTGGTTTCTTGTGCTAGCATTCTTTGTAATTTTCTTTGTATAGGTGTTTCGTGTCTCTGATTAGATTTACTCCTAAATACTTGATCATTTGGATGGCTGTTATCAATAGTGTTGTTTTCCTGATTTCTTTTTCAGAGTTTTCTTTGTTAATGTAGACAATTTCAACTGATTTTTATATTTTGATCTTGTACCCTGTCAATTTTCTGAAGACTTCTGTTAGTTCCAATAGTTTTCCTGTAGCATCTCCAGGATTTTCTAGTATAGAATCATATCATTTGTAAATAAAGATGGTTGTACTTTTTCTTTGCCAATTTGATGGCTTTTTATTATTTATTTATTTATTATATTATGAGCTTGTTTTACATTCAATGTTACGTGTACATTTAGTTTCACTCCACATTTATCATGTCCAACCCTGACCCAATCACCTCACCTCTCTACCCTGTAATCCTCTCCCTGTGCCCCTCATATTTATGCACTCCTGTTTGTCCTGCATTTCCTCAATTTGAATGTTGGTCCTCTGGTGTCCCTTGGTCTGTTGCTATAAGGGATGTATTAACATAGAGTATGTGGGTGCGTCATCCTGGGTTGAGTGGTCTGTGTGTACATCTTGTTAATTATTGGGCTGAGAGCCAGCCCTGGGGAGTGAGTTTAATTCCAGGCCCAGAATGTATTCCAGGGGGCCATAGTATTGGGGGTCTCACCAGTTTCATCTGACCAGTAATTCTGGTCATTATTGAGTTGTTGGATTCTGTTCCATGTTTTCCTTCCCACTTTATCTAGGATCTCCAGATCTGATTCTTTCCTGAGTGTTGGCATTGATAGCTGGGCACAATCTAGTTCTTCTGGTCTCGAGGGCCTTTGTGTTCTAGGGCTGGTTGCTTCTAAATGCCCTTTTGTGTGTGTGTGTGTGTATGTGTATTCTTCTTCACTTTCAATACTAGGAGACTGTTAACTTGCCACTTGAAAGCTACTCACCAATGTACAATGTGGAGCAAGGCTTCTATGTATTTTGTTGTGCCAATTGAGTCTGGTGTCCCCTGGTACTATAGTCCTGAGACAGCAGATCTATTGGATCCCTCTCTGTCTGTGCAAGATTAGCCTCAGCTGGTAGCGTAGTGGCTAAGGCACTTGACTGCTAACCAGA
>NW_006921940.1:2250372-2251472 GCF_000298275.1 Orycteropus afer afer | reverse complement strand
TTGATTTGCATTTCTCTAATGATTAATGACTACGAGCAATGTCTCATGTGTTTGTTGGCTGCCTATATATCTTCTTTGATGAAGTGTCTGTTCAAGACTTTTGCCCATTTGTGAATTGGGTTATTTGTCTTTTTGGTGTTGAGATGTTGAAGTTTTCTATAGATTTTGGAGATAATTCCTTTACCAGATATGTCATAGGCAAATATTTTCTCTCAATCTGTTGGTTCTCTTTTCACCTTTTTGATGAAGTCTTTTGATGCATATAAGAATTTAATTTTTAAAAGATCCCAGTCATCTAGCTTTTCTTCTATCTCCTGCACATTCTGGGTTATGCTTGGTAGTCTATTTATACTGTAAATTAGGGCTCCAAGATTTGTCCCTATTTTATCTTTGATGAATTTTATAGTTTGGGGTTTTACATTTAACCCAGCTTTGATCCAGCTTGAGTTTGTGTTTGTGTATGGGGTGAGGTATGGGTCTTGACTCATTTTTCTGCAGGAGGATATCCAGTTTTGCCAGCACCATTTGTTGAAGAGGCAGTCTCTTTCATGGGTTTTGGACCTTTGTTAAAGACCATTTGCCCATAGATGGATGGGTCTATATCTGGACTTTCGATTCTGCTCCATTGCTCTATCTGTCTACCATGCTGTTTTAACTACTGCGGCTGTATAGTAGTTCTTAAGATCTGGGAGTGTGAGGTCTCCCACTTTGATTTTTTTCTTGAGAAGTGCTCTGCTTATCCAAGGTCTCTTTCCTTTCCATATGAAATTATTAATTAGTTTTCCCATACCCTTAAAAAAATTTGTTGAAATCTGGATCAGGATTGTGTTAAATGTGTAGATTGCTTTAGGTGGTATTGACATTTTCACAATATTCAATCTACGTACCCATGAAAAAGGTAGGTTCTTCCATTTATTTAGTGCCCTTGTTGTCTCTTGTAGCAGTTTTTTTAATAGTTTTCTTCATATAGGTCTTTTATGTCTCTGGTAAGATTTACTCCTAGATATTTTATCTTTTTAGTAGCTATGTAAATGGTATTGTTTCCCTTTTTTCTCTATCAGAGGACTCTTTGTTGGTGTAGAGGAATCCTACTGATTTTT
>NW_006921940.1:2233736-2249854 GCF_000298275.1 Orycteropus afer afer | reverse complement strand
TGTTGGCTAGGATTTTGTTGAAGTTTTTGCATCTATGTTCATGAGGGATATTGGTCTGTAGTTTTCCTTTCTAGTGGTGTCTTTCCCTGGTTTTGGTATTAGTGTTATGCTTACTTCATAAAATGAGTTTGGGAGTATTCCATCTTTTTTATGCTCTGGAATAGCTTGAGTATCATAGGTGTCAACTCTTCTCTGAATATTTGATAAAATTCTCCAGTGAAGCCATCAAGTCCAGGACTTTTTTTTGTGGAAAGTTTTTTTTTTTTTTTTTATGACCTGTTCAATTTCTTATTTTGTTATAAGTCTGTTTAAGTTTTCTATCTCTGAGTGGGATAGTTTAGGTAGGTCTTGTGATTCTAGAAACTTGTCCATCTCTTCTAGGTCCTCAAATAGGTTGGAGTACAATTTTTCATAATATTCTGTCAGTATCGTTTATATCTCAGTTGGTTCTGTTCTGATGACACCATTTTCATTTACAATTCTTGTGATTTGGATCTTCTCTTTCTTTTCTTTTGTTAGATCTTCCAATGGTTTATTGATTTTATTAATCTTTTCAAAGAACTAGCTTTTTGTTTTGTTGATTTTCTCTGTTTTGTTGTTGTGGTTGTTGTTTGTTTTCTGTTTCATTTATTTCTGCTCTGATCTTTATTATTTCCTTACTTCTAGATATTATAGGGTTCCTTTTTTGTTCTATTTCTAGTTGTTGGAATGCTGATTTTGTTTCTCTCCTCTTTTTTTGATGTATCCATTTATTGCTATAAACTGTCCTCTGAGAACTGATTTTGCTGTGTCCCATAGGTTTTGGTATGATGTATCTTCATTCTCATTTATTTCTAGGATTTTTTTTTTTTATTTTATTTCAGTTTGTATCTTCTATTATCTAGTATTTTTTGAGCAGTGAGTTGTTCAGTTTCCATATGTTTGATGCTTTTTCCTTGTTCTTCCTATTATGAATTTCTAATTTTATAGCATTGCAGTCTGAGAAGATGCTTTGTAATATTTCAATGCTTTTGAATTTATTAAGGCTTGTTTTATGTCCTAAATATGGTTAATTCTGGAGAAGGATCCCTATGCACTGGAGAAGAATGTGAATTGTGCTTTTGTTGGGTGAAATGCTCTGTATATGCCTATGAGGTCGAGTTGGTTAATTGTATTGTTGAGTTCTGTATCTTTGTTGAGTTTTTTCTAGTTGACCTGTCCATCTTTGAAAGTGGTATGTTAAAGTCTCCTTGTACTATTGTAGAGTTATCTATTGTCCCTTTTAATACAGTTAGTATTTGCTTCATGTATTTTGGAGCACTTTCATTGGGTGCCTGGATATTTATTATTATAATGTCTTCTTTGTCAATTGACACTTTCAGCATCATATAATGTCCTTCTTTGTCTCTTATGATGTTTTTCACCTTAATGTCTATTTTATCAGAAATTAATATTGCCACTCCTGCTATTTTTGGTTTCCATTGGCTTGGTATATATATATTTTTCCATCCCTTAACTCTTAATTTGTTTTTATCTCTGTGTCTAAGGTGAGTCTCTTGTAGGCAGCATGTCAGTGGATCTTCTTTTCTTATCCACTTTGCCACTCTCTTTCTCTTGATAGGTGCATTTAGTCTATTCACATTGAGTGTAATGTAATTAGTGAGAGGTATGAATTGATTGCTGCCATTCTATTGTGTTTGTTGTTGTTGTTGTTGTGTTGTTGGTGTTTCTTTTGTCCATATACTTTTCTATAATGAATTTGGTTTGTTGGCTAATGCTTTCTCCCTTTTCTTCTTTATTGCTGGTTTTGTGCTTATTAAACCCATATGTTTTCTTTCCTTCTGCATTTGCTCAGGGGGATTGTTACTTTTCTCTGTGGTTACCTTGGAGTATATTCTCATCTCTACATTTTCAGAATAGTACATACTGTGAAGACATTGCCCTGTTTTCCTTTCCATTTGGAAGTTTGTACTTAGAAGTTTTATTCCCTCTGATAGTTTAGTTGCTGTTTGTTGTGTGCTGATTGACTTTCTTGGTTTTTAGAGTACAGTGTTTTATGGTCTTATTTTGAGTTTTTATTTCTGATTTGGTTTTACTGTTGATGCCATGTATCCTGATTTTGTTGATCTCTGTTGTGGGTTCTCTATTGGAAGGACTTCCTTAAGCATTTCTTGTAGGGTTGGTCTGGTTTTCACAAAATCCCTTAATTTCTGTTTGTCTGAGAAATGCCTTGATTTCACCTTCATATTTGATGGATAATTTGGCTGGATATAGGATTCTTGGTTGGAAGTTATTTTCTTTCAGTGTTTTATATATGCTGTCCCATTGCCTTCTTCCTTGCATGGTTTCTGCAGAGTAATCAGAGCTCAGCCTATTTGTTTGATTATTATAAGTAATATTTCTTTTTTCCCAGGAAGCTCTCAAAAATTTTTCTTTGTCTTTTTTTTTAAGAGTTTGATTATAATATGCCTTGGTGTTTTCTCTTGGGATCTATCTTGTGTGGGGTTCTATGAACTTTGTAGACAAATATCTTTTCTTCTTTCATGATATGGGTGAAGTTTTCTGTTAGCAGGTCTTCCATAATTTTCTGTTTTTTTTTAACCTCTTTATGTTCTGGAATTCCAATGAGTCTTATGTGGTTTCTTTTCATGTTATCCCATATATTACTTAAGTTCTCTTCATTTCTCTTAAATCTTTGTTCTGATTTTTCTTCATACATGCTAGTGTCCAGGGATTTGTCTTCTAGTTGGGATATGCATTCTTCAGCCAGTTCTAACCTATTCTTTTGTGCTTCTATTGTGTTGTGTAATTCTATAAATTTGGTATTCACCTTCTGTATTTTTAACTGCTGTTTTTTTTTTTTTTTTATGAGTTCTGATTGTGCATTAATCTTATTTATTTTGTTCTTGAATGATTTTCCTGAGTTCTTCCAGGGAACTGTCTCTGTTCTCCTTGCTTCTGCTTGGGTTTCCTTAGCTCTTGTAAAGCTCTATAAGCATATCTTGTAAATTACTTCTCAGATAATTCAATTGCCTCCTTTTCCTCCATGTTTAATGAGACCTTTGTTTGTAGTTTTGCTTCTATTGCCTTGTCCTTTTTTTTTTGTTTGATTTGTGTTTGCCTGTTGTTTCCCAGACATTTTGAGGCTGTCTTTAAATGTTAGTTATGTATTGATTTGTTTTGTTGTAGTTTTATGGCTTAATATTTGGAAAAGGTGAAAATAATGTATTTTATTTTTTTTAGCTATTAATTCAGGTATGCTGGGTTGCTCTGCAGTTTTCTTTGTGATGATGAAATTATTGTGTGGAATGTGGAAATGGGTTTCTGTTTGTCATAAAGAGGGTTTAGAGTTCAAACCAGAAGGTTTTATGGTGGCTAAATGTGGTTTCTTCTAGTGGATGAGTGAAGTTATTGGTGGAGAAGGTGGGAGTAAAAGAAAGAAAGCTCACTGTTTTTAGGGGTGGTTTCTAGGGCTTTGCGTGAGCTGCTGCTGATGACTTTGCAGCATTATTCACAGGCCTGCAGCTCAATTTCAGCAAAGACTGCAGTTGTTAGGGGGTTGCCACTTTCTGCCAGGCTCAGCCACATGCAAAAACCCTGCTCCTGAGGCCCTTTGGTGCCAAAAAGCTGACCCAAGACAACTTCCTGGCTCTGTGGTCCGCTGCGGGGGTTCCTTTCCCTGGGCCCGCCCACCCATGACACCAGCCCAACTGGCCCAGACCACAATTCACCTCAGGAGTTCTTCTGTGAATCAGCCCACCTGTGGTGCCAAGGATTCACTCAGTTTCAGTGGCACTGGAGTTGAGAGAGTGCCTGCTAGTAATTTCTGATCCCAGTATTACTGATAAACTCAAGCACAAGCCTTTCAGTGCCACTAAGCTGATCCAAGCCTGCTCAGTGATCTGCTGTGGGGGCACCTCCCTGGGCCCGCCTTCCTGCAGCACCAGTGGAGTCTCTGCTCAGGTTTCAGTGGCACTGGGCATGCCAGTTTGCACCTAGCTGACCCAAGTTACTGATAAAATCAGGTGCTCAAGGTCAACCCTTGGAGTGACTGCTGGTGTGTCAGTGTGGTCACTGGTATGCTGGCGTGGTGTGTCTTCTTCCTTAACCCAGGGAGGTCTTGGATGGCTGCTTTCGCCTGCCAGTCAGCGGTCCTCCAGGGAAGTCTCTGATGGCCTTTCTCAGCTGCCTGTCTCTGCTCCACAGTATAGATTTTCTGATATTGTTATTTTTTCCCTGTCCCTTTCTCCTTTCTAATTCTACTACTCTGAGTTTGGTGCACTCTGACTCAGTGAGCTGTTCAGAGCACCAGAATTCCTAATTAAAATTGCTGTACCTAGTTTTTTGAGCACTATGACACTAGGGGGAAATAATGCGGTGATTACTGACAAAACTCCATTTTGAATCTCTAATTTGATGGCTTTTATTTTACTTTCTTGCCTTGTTAATCTATCTAGGACTTCCAATATAAAATTGAATAGAAGTGGTGTCAGAGGCCATCCTTTTTTGGTTCCCATTCACACGGGGCATGTTCTCAGACTCTCTTTATTGATAATAATGTTGATTGTTGGTTTTGTGCACATTTTCTTAATTATTTTGAGGAATTTCCCTTATATTACTACTTTGCTCAGTATTTTTTACCAAGAATGTGTGTTAGATTTTGCAAAATTCTTTTCTCTATTAATTGATGTGATAGTGTGGTTCTTTTCCTTTAATTTTTATGGTGGAATGTACTAATGATTTTTGTAATATATAACCACCCTTCCATATCTGGTATGAATTCTGCTTGGTTACAATGTATTATATTTTAATATGTTGTTGGCTTCTATTGGCTATTATTTTGTTGAGAATTTTTGCATCAATATTCATAAAGGATATTAGTCTTTAATGTACTTTTTTAGTGATGTTTTTGCCTGGCTTTGGTATCGAGGTTTTGCTTGCTTCATAGAATGATTTTGGTAGTATTCCTTCCTTGTGTATTTTCTGGAATCATTTGAGTAGCATTGATGTCAACTAGTCTCTGAATATTTAGAATTTTCCAGTGAAGCTGTCTGGGCCAGGACTTATTTTTGTTGGCAGTATATTTTTTTCTTTATGACTTGTTCAATTTCTTCTTTGAGTAAGTAGTATGTTTCTAGAAATTTGTCCATTTCTTCTTGGTTTTCAAATTTGATGGAGTACAGTTCTTCACAGTGTTCTATTATTATCCTTTTTATTTCTGTTGCTTCTGTTGTGACGTTGACTATTTCTTGTCCTATTCCTGTTATTGATGTGTTCTCCTTATTTTTCATTGTTAAATTTGCCAGTGATTTGTTAATTTTATTAATCCTTTCAGAACATCATCTACTAAATGTTGATTCTTTCTATTGTTTTTCTGTTTTCTGGTTCATTTATTTCTGCTCAAAGGTTATTATTTCTTTTCTTCTGGTGACTATAAACTTTTATTGCTATTGTTTTCCTAATTGTTGGAGATGTTGGGTTGAGGTATTGATTTTGGTTTTATCTTCATTTTTGATGTGTGGGTTTATTGCTATAAAATATCCTGTGAGTGCTGCTTTTGCTGTGTCTCAAAATTTTGGAATGTTGTGTTTTCATTCTCATTTGATTTAAGGAATTTTAAATTTCATTATTTACTTATTTTATCAGCCAGTTATTTTGTTTGTAAGCAGGGTATTATTCAGTTTTTGTGTAGTTTTTACTTCCTTAATCTTCAAATCAACAATAGTTGATTTTTAAGTTTATCTTGTTGTGATCTGAGAAGATGTTTTGTAGTATTTTGATGTTTTAAAATTAATTGTCTCATGCATTGTGGCCTACCATATGGTCTATTGTAAAGAAAGTTCTATGGGTACAGGAGAAGAATATGTACTGTCCTGTCATTGGGTGGAGTGTTATATATAAATCTATGAGATCTAGTTGGTTGATTTAAATCTTGTGTATATATATTCAGCTTCTTTCTAGTTGGTCTTTCATTGAAAAACATTTATTAAAGTCTGTTACTATTATTTTGGAGTTGTCTGTTTCTTTTTTCAGTTGTTAGTTTGATTTATGTATCTTGGGGCTTTTTCATTGGATACGTAGACATTCATTGTGGTTATGTCCTCTTGTTCAATTGGCATTTTAATCATTATATAATATCCTTCTTTGTCTTTTTGCTGGTTTTTGCCTGAAAGTCTGTTTTATCAGAAATTGATATGGCTACTTCTGCTCTTTTTTAAGGGCCATTTGTTTGAGCTATGCTTCTCAATGGGAGCTCTGGTAGCATAGTGGCTAAGACACTTGCCTGCTAACCAGACGGCTGGCGGTTCAAACCCACCAGCCACTCCTCGGAAGGAAGGTTGGGCAATCCTACTTCCGTAGTGATACTGCCTCGGAAACCCAAGGAGGGGTCGCTATGAGTCGGGGCCGACTCGACAGCACATAACAACAACAACAACACCATGCTTCTCAACATTTTATATTATTATTATTATTATTATTAGCTTATATTCATCTTTGTTCTTTGTGTGTAAGGAGGGTCTTTTGTAGACAGCATATTGATGGGTTATATTTTCTTGTCCATTCTGTTACTTTGTCTCTTAGCTGGTCCATTTAATCCATTTACATTAAGTATAATTATCAGTAGGTATGGATTTACTGCTCCCATTTTACTGTTTGTGTGTGAGTGTAGTGTTGATGGTTTCTTTGTTTCATAATTTTTTCTGAGCTGAGTTTATTTTGTTTATAAACTTTCCTATCATTTTCTTGGTTGCTATTGTTTTAGTGCTTAGTCATATTTATGATTTTCTTTATTTTTATTTTGGTTAGATGGTATATTATTTTCTTCTTATTATTAATTTGTTATTATTTTCCCAAGTTTAAAGCAATCAATTTATCTTTATATCATATTGACTTACTCTCCATTTGGATGTTCTGTAGCTACATCATTTATTCCCTCATATTGCTTTGTAGTTATTATTGTTTACAAATTGATGTCTTTGGTTCCTTATTTTCTGCCATGTAAATTTATTCTATTTTTATTACTTTTATATCTGGATTGATTTCCAGGTGATACTGTTATGTGTTTTAATCTCTGTTTGTTGTCTGCTGTTTTTTGATTCTCTGTATGAAGTACTTACTCCCTTTATCATTTTTTATAAAGTTGGTCTGGTTTTCAAATTCCTGTAATTTCCTTATGTCTGGGAATGTCCTAATATCACATTCATTTCATGAAGGATTATTTTTCTGGATATATAATTCTTGATTTACTTTTTTTTTCCTTTCAGGGATTTATGTATATCATCCCATTACTTTCATGTGTGCATGGTTTCTGTAGAAAAATTAGAGCTTAGCTATATTGATTCTCCTTTGTACATGACTTTCTACTTTTACTGAGCTGCTTTTAGGATACTTCATTTCTCTTGGTTTTGGGATCATTTGATTATGATATTTCTCGGTGACTTTCTTTTTCTGAATATCCTATTTGGAATTCATTGTGCTTTTCAACTTTCATGGTATTAGGAGAGTTTTCTTCCAACAAATCTTCTACAAATTTCTCAGTATCTTGTTTATTTATTTATTTTTTTAATCTCTTCCTGTTCTGGAATTCTGATTGCATATGTTATTCCTCTTAATTGTGGCCCACATATTTCTTAGGCTTTCTTCATTTTTTTTCCATTCCTTTTTCTGATAATCCCTTGAATAGATTAGTGTTGAGAGATTTGTCTGCAGTCGTGCTAATACTGTGTTCATTCTCAATTTCTTTGTCCTTCTAATCCATTATCTGTTTCTGAAATCTTACTATTGATATTCTGTATTTCTCTTTTCTGTTTTAATATGGTTTCTAATTTTCCACTTATTTTGTCAACTTGATCTTAAATTTTTTTAAAAAACTTGTAGAGTTTTATCTGTGTTTCCTTTGATTTTGTCTGCGGTTACCTCAAGCTTTTTCTCCGTCTGTTGAAGTGCCTAAATATAATCCTTTTGAGTTGCTTATCAGGTAGTTCCAATAGCATTTTTTCTTCTGAAGATGCAATAGCCCTATACTTTGGTGGTCTGAGCCATTTTTCCTGTTCTCTTTTTTTGATGTGTGTGTAGGAATGAGTAGGAAGTGATCTCTGGTAGTGTAGTGCGTAAGGCACTTGATTGCTAACCAGAAGGCTGGCAGTTCAAACCCACGAGCCACTTCTTGGAAGGAAGGTTGGACAATCTACTTCTGTAGTGATACTGCCTCGGAAACCTACGGAGGGGTGGCTATGAGTTGGGTTTGACTCGATGGCATATAACAACAACAACAAAAACAACTATCTCTGAGACATTGTATTGCCATTGTTTTATTTATTTATTTTTTTTCTTATTTTATATTGGTTTGTATCACTCTGATTTTTCATTTTGTTTTGTTTTATATATCTAGGAAACAGATCAGGAATGTTATGCTTGTCTTAGGGAGGATTTTGTAGCAGGTGGAAATGTGAGTGTGAGTCTCTGATCACTGTTCATGCAGTGCATCTGAATGCTTCCTGGGGTTAGTTAGCAACAGTGCAGTGGTGCTGAAGTGGGTGGTGGCACTCACCCAATGCATGTGATAGCAGGTAGAGTTTAGGTATGGCTACTCAGAGTTGCTGGCTCCCAATTCTTTCTTCACCTGATCACTGATGCATGCGCTGATGTAGTTCTGGGTTAGTGCAGCCAGTTATGCTTCCCATGCCAATAGAAATGCTTCTTGCAATAAATCAAAATGACTGTGTTGTGCTAGTTGAAAATTTATTGCTCCTTGTTACTGTTTCTTTTCAGTCTCTTCCTCTCATTAATATTTGATTCACTTCTTTATTCTTTCCTTTGAAATTTTGGTAGTTTTGGTCTGCTAACCTTTAGATTAATAGCTGAGTGATGAACCACTGAGATGAAGTTTCTGTAAAGGATTATTTTTCTATTTCTTGATTTCCAAGCAACCTATAAGACAACAACAAGATCCTTAATTTCTCACCATTTTCACCAAAAATGGACTTCCTTCTTTCATTTTACTTAAGGAATCTTTATCTACACTCTAGCTTTCTTGACTTTTGGCCACAGTCATTGTGTTTTTCCATGAATTAATTCTCCTCATTTTTTGTTCATTTCTTTTTCTTTGATTAATACTTTCTACCAAAATACTTTTTGATATTTTACAGAAACATATTACACAAATGTACCCCTGTTGTTGTTGTTGTTATGTGCCGTCGAGTCGACCCGACTCATAGCGACCCCTCCTTGGGTTTCCGAGGCAGTATCACTACGGAAGTAGGATTGCCCAACCTTCCTTCCGAGGAGTGGCTGGTGGGTTTGAACCGCCAGCCTTCTGGTTAAGCAGTCAAGTGCTTTAGCCACTATGCTACCAGGCTCCTCAAATGTACCCCTACTCATATTTATTCAGATACCTTTCTATTTATTTACCCAACTCTCCTCTCTTCTTTTAACCAAAATATTAGATAAGCATAGAGTACATTTGCTTCATGCATGTCTTCATACAGCAAGACACACATACTCTTCTCATATTGAACCATAAAGTTAGTTCTCCATCCACAATCACATATTTGCTTGTACTTCCCTGGCACTGCCACCTCTGACAAAAATGACCTCATTCCATTTCTCTTAATGGCTAGTGTCTTGATTACCCAAAAGCACTCATCCTATGGATAGTTACTTGGCAATTATTATTGGTAAGGTATTATTCTAGTTTCTGTGAACTGCCCATATTTGGTTGATAAAATTGTCATAGCCATGAAAAAAATAAATAAACAGCACTTGGAACATAGATGACAACAAATTGGTATTTGTAAATTAATCAACAGAAATTCTACTGTAATAAAATGTATGGGGTATCACTGAAGATGTTCTTGGGGAAGTGATAAGTAAATTGAAGTCTGGGAATTGAAGAGTCATTCATAAGCTAAAATACATGAGATGGAGAGAAAAAACTGTTCAGTGGGAAAGCATGTTTTAAACATCTGGTATAAAAAGAAAAATAATTATATAGTCAGGAAACTGAAAGACAGACAGACAAAAATCACAAAGGATAGTGACATTAGATAAAGCCACCAATGTAGAAATACATCAGATCACACAAAAGCTATGATGCATAATGTGTTTATATGTATGTATATAAATACTTAATTTAATTTAAATTTAACCTAAAAGGAATGGAATGTCATTAAAGGTGATTAAGCTGGAAAATGTAGTATGGAATAAGGAAGACCTATTAGTAAACTATTAGATATTGTCCTGCTGGTCTGGAGAAAGGTATTGGCAGTTCAGAAAGAGTGAAGTATATAGAGCAATAACTCAATAATATAAACAAATAATAGCTGTCTTTTGTTGGATTTCATTGGTGAGAGAATGGATGAGACTATAATGAATCCCCATTTATTTTTTGAGAAATTTAATAGTTAGTGAAGTCATTTACTAAGACATTGAATGTAGAAAGAACGTGGATTTGCACAGATAAATTTTTAATCCAGGTTTGAAAATTTTCATTTTTATACAAGATATACATTAAAGGTATAGAAGGGGCAATGAAACTCCAGGCTTATAGTTCTGAAGAAAAAAAAAAAAAAAAAAAAGACTGAGATATTCATTAAAATTTGGAAGCCAGAGGGTTATATGAAATGGTGAAGAAGTTTCAAGACACGATTAGGTCAAGAGTGGAGGGATGGGAATAGGTGCCAAGTATGGAGGAGAGTGGAGAAAGAAATTCTGCTAGATTCTCAGTACTATTTTTTGCCAATTAAAGACAAACAGTCTTAGGGATGGTATGAGATGTTTGAGATGTTTTTAATTTTATCTGGATAACATGCTATAGCCACTGATACCAATCAATTAATGTAGAAAGATAAAGCTGACCAAAGGTTGGGATTTTCATAACTTTTTTAAAAATTAGTTATTGCTTGAATGATTTCCAAGTTCTGTATATTACAGACAAGAGTATATAAGCTTGATATATTTTTTCAGTGGGCATGAGAAAGTCTTGAAACTAAGAGATGAGTGTGTTAGATGGATCAGCTACATGGACATTAAATTTTTTCTTCAAAAAACAGGACACAAATATGATTATTCAAAGCAAATGCCTTCCATAATACTGAGGCTTACTTGGATGTTCTTTTCTCAGGCTCCCATATTGTCCTCTACTGGAATTACTACTAGATCTGTTACTCTATATTTTAATAACTCATTAATTGTGGAGGATCTTCTTTGAGTCCATGAGTACAGGAACTTTGTTCTTTATGTCACCAGCAGCTAGCTAAATAGCTGGCAAATTGTAAGAAATCATTAAACTAATTAATTTTAGCTTGTGATGCCTCTTTTACACTTAATGGGAATAGAATCAGGTAGCCATCATTATCTATATGTGCTAAGATATTTATTTATTTTCCCTGTAATTTTTTTCCTTAGATCTTGTGTTCATTCTTTATCCAGTGTATCCACTTTACAAAACTTTAAGGAGGATTTGTTTCTGCATGTATTCCTTGTATTCTTTGACTTTTCATGCTAAAATATTCATGCTATCTTTTAGTTCATATAAATCATTCCAGATGAAACAGCATTTTTATGATTAGGTGATAAAGCATCAGGTAAAAAGATAACCAGTTAGAAGGAAGGAAAATCATTAGGAAGCAGAGACAACTTCTCCTTAATCCTGAGGAAGCAATGGAAATTCTCAATCTAAGAATATGAGACAAATTTATTGACCATATTTTTATGTTACTAAGTATATATATAAAATATTGTCAATTCAACATTTTTTTCGTGTACAATTCAAGGATATTAATTATTTTCAGCTTGTGTAATCAGCACCACATCTGTTTCTGAATTTTCCCATGACCATTAATCTAAACTCAGTACCCTCTACACAATGACTTCCCTTTTTCCCTCCCTCACACCTCTGGTAACCACTAATAAACTTTGTTCTGTATACGTCTTAGTTATCCATAGTTAACTAGTAATACTATGACAAAAATGCCACATAAAACAGATAACTTAAACAGACAGAAATTTGTTCTCTCAGAGTTTAGGAGGCTAGATGTCCAAGTTCAGAGTGCCAGCTCTAGGGGAAGGAATTCTGTCTGTGTCAGCCCTTGGGGAAAGTTGTTGTCTCCTTTCAACATCTGTGGACTGGGCATCCCTTCCAGGTCTCCATATATCTTAGTATCAATCTTCCCCTGGTTCAAGAGGAGTTACAGGGCAGCAATCCTGGGTCAAAAAGTGCACAGGAGAGAAGGACATGGTGAAGAGTTAACTATGGGGAGGAAGTGGGAAGAGAGCTGTTACATTGTGGGGGATTCCTGTCAATGTCATGAGACAAATATGTATGAAATTCTGTATGGAAAATAAATATGCTCTGTAAACTTTCACCCAAATGACAACAAAAATAATAAAAAAAAAAGATACATTCTGCTCTTTGTTCTTCTTTCTTGGTGGTATGGAAACTTATCCCACTCTGCTGGCTATTTTCTCTCTTTCCTCTTGAAAATAAAAGATGATGCAGATCACACCCCAGGAAAACACCTCTTAAATCTGATCTGGGCTGTGGCCTGAGTAAGAGTGTTGTATCCCAATCTAAACCCCTTAAAACTGAAGTGACTTGACGGCACCTAATGACAACAATGATGTGATTCAGTAGTATGTAATGAAGTAATCATTCAATATCACCTGATCTGATGTAATCAGCAGTTGCTTCCAACTCATAGCAATGCCATACACAGCAGAACAAAACACCACCTGATCCCACACCAGCTCCATGATCCTTGCTATACTTGAGCCCATTGTTGCAGCCACTGTGTAAATCCATCTCTTCAAAGGCCTTCCTCTCTTTCATTGACCCTTCACCTTACCAAGCATGACATCCTTCTCCAGGGAATGGTCCCCTCTGATAACATGACCAAAGTAGGTGAGACCAAGTCTGGCCATCCTTACTCCTGAGGAGCATCTCAGCTGCACTTCCTCCAGGACAGATCTATTAGTTTTTTTGGCAGTCCATGGTACCTTCAGCATTCTTCACCAGCACCACAACTCAAAAGCATCAACTCTTCTTCAGTCTTCCTTATTCATTGTCCAGCTCTCACATGCATATGAGGTGATTGGAAATATCGTGGCCTGTGTCAGGTGCACCTTAGTCCTCAAGGAGACATTCTTGCTCCTCAGCACTTGAAACAGTTCCTTTGTGGTTGACTTTCCCAATGCTACATGTCATTGAGTGATGCAGGGAACATCAAAAGAAGATGGAAGGAATATACAGAGTCACTGTACCAAAAAGAACTGGTCAATCTTTTTGATTTTCTAACTCCAGGTCTTTGCACATTTCATTATTGTAATTGGCTTTTTCTTCTCGAGCTGCTCTTTGAAATCTTCGGCTCAATTCTTTTATCTTGTCATTTATTCCATTTGCTTTAGCTATTCTCTGCTCAAGGGCAAGTTTCAGAGTCTCTTCTGTCGTCCCTTTTGGTCTTCTTTTATTTTGTTGTCTTTGTAGTGACCTCTTGCTTTCTTCATAGATGATGCTCTTGATGTCATCCCACAATTCATTTGGTTTCCAGTCATTGGTGTTCAATGCATCTAATCTGTTCTTTAGATGGTCTCTAAATTCAGGAGGGATATATTCAAGATCATATTTTGGCTCTCATGAACTTGTTTTAATTGGTCTTTAACTTTAAGTTGAACTTGCATATGAGCAGTTGATGGTCTGTTCCACAGTCAGCTCCCGGCCTGTTTTGGCTGAAGATATTGAGCTTTTCCATTGCCTCTTGCCATAGATGTAGTCAATCTGATTCCTGTCTGTTCCATCTGGTGAAGTCCATGTGTACAGCTTCTGTTTGTGTTGTTGAAAAAAGGTTTGCAATGAACAAGTTGTTGGTTTTGCAAAGTTCTTTAAAGTGATTTCCATCATTATTTCCATCACCAAGGCCAAATTTTCAAACTACCAGTGATACTTCTTTGTTTCCAACTTTTGCATTCCAGTTACCAGTGATAATTAATACATCCTGATTCCAAGTTCAGTCAATTTCAGACTGCAGAAGTTGATAAAATTCTTCAATTTCCTCATCTGTGGCTTTGGTGGTTGGGACATAAATTTCAATAATAGTCATATTAACGGGTCTTCCTTGAGGGTGTATAGCTATTATCCCATCACTGACAGCATTGTACTTCAGGACAGATCTTGCAACATCCTTTGTGATGATGAATGCCACGCCATTCCTCTTTAAACTGACATTCCTGGCATAGTAGATCATTTGGTTGTCTGATTCAAAATGGTCGAAACCAGTCCATTTCAGCTCACTAATGTCTAGGATATCAATCTTTATGCATTCCATTTCATCATTACATAACTGTAAAACCACTGAATAACATGGCATTGCCAAGTTCATATCTATTTTTCAGAGACAAAATTCAATTCAGGATATTCTACCCTTTGGCTCCCAAAAATTCATGTCTCTGTCACATGCAAAACACTTTCACTCCATCATATCATCCAAAAGTCTTAAAACAACTTCAAGTCCAAATTTAATCCTCAGGCAAATTCCTCTTCTACTATAGCATAAGTTATCAGCTTTGAAAGTACAATTTTGGAATCAGTAAATTGTTGATATTTTCATTAAAATGAGATAAATTGTGTGTGAGGGTGCAGATAATTGGCACCTAGCAATTCCAAAAACCCAGTGGAACAATTTACATTAGCTCCCAAGGCTTGAAAATAACCCTCTCTTTTCTGAGACCACGTAACCAATGCCCCTGCTCTCTAAACTCAATGTGTTGCCCACTCTCTCTGGATTCTGGATGGAGGATCCTGAGCCCTGAGTTTCCACTACTCCTTCTAGGCCCACTGGGATGACCACTCTTCTTCCTTGGATTCAAGCAGCCCCATTCTCTTAGTCCAACTATGTGGCAACTCCACCCCCTCAAGCCCCAGCAGTCCCCATTCTTATGACCCCTAGGCATAGCAACCACATTCCCTCATCATCATTGTTGTTGTTTGGTGGCATCAAGTCATCTCCAACTCATAGAGACTCTATGCACAACAGAACGAAACACTACCTGGTCCTGGGCCAGCTCTGCAATCCTTGTTATACTTGATCCCATTGCCACAGCCACTGTGTCACTCCATTTCCTTGAGGGGCTTCCACTTTTTCATGGACCCTCCACCATACCAAGCATGATGTCCTTCTCCAGGGAGTGTTCCCTTCTGATAACATGACCAAAGTAAGTGAAACAAAGTCTGGCTATTCTTGCTCCCAAGGAGCACTCCAGCTGCACTTCCTCCAGGACAGACCTGTTAGTACTTTTAGCAGTCCATAGTACTTTCAGTATTCTTCGCCAGCACCACAGTTCCAAAGCATCAATTCTTCCTCAGTGTTCTTCATTGTCCAACTCTCACATGCATATGAAAAAATTGAAAATATCATGGCTTGTGTCAGGCAGCACACCTTAGTCCTTAAGGAGACATCTTTGCTCCTCAGCACTTGAAAGAGTTCCTCGGCAGCTGATTGCCCCAGAGCTATACGTAGTTTGATGTCTTGACTGCTGCTTTCATTGGTGTCAATTGTAGAACCAAGCAATATGAAGCAATATGAAGTCTTTGACAACTTCAATTTTTTCTCCATTTATCATGATGCTGCTTATAGGTCCAGTTGTGAGGATTTTTGTTTTCCTTATCTTGAGATATAATTATGTCTTGAGATATAATTTGTACTGCAGACTGTATTCTTCAAACTTCATCAGTAAGTGCTTCAAGTCATCCTCACTTTCAGCAAGCAATATGTTATCAGCATATCAGAAGTCATTAATGATTCTTCCTCCAATCTTGATGCCACAATCTTCTTCTTCATATAGTGAAGTTTCTCAGATTATTTTCTGAGAATATAGATTGAATAAGTGTAGGGAAAGAATACAACCCTGACACACTCCCTTCTTGATTTTAAACCATGTAGTGTCCCCTTCTGTTCGAACAACAGCCTCTTGATCTACTTATAGGTACCTCATGAGTACAGTTAAGTGTTCTGGAATCCTATTCTTCTTAATGTTATCCACAGTTTGTTGTGGTCCACACAATCAAATGTTTTTGCATTGTCAATAAAACACAAGTAACATCTTTCTGGTATTCTTTGCTTTGAGCCAAGATCCATCTGACATCA
>NW_006921940.1:2231165-2232521 GCF_000298275.1 Orycteropus afer afer | reverse complement strand
TGTCACCACGGACAAATTTTCCAACTACTGGTGATTTTGCTTTGTTTTCCTCTTTCACATTCCAGTCACCAGTGATAACTAACACATCTTGCTTACTGGATTGGTCAAATTCTGACTGCAGAAGTTGATAAAAATCTTCAATTTCCTCATCTTTGGCTTTGGTAGTTGGTGTAAAGATTTGGATAATAGTAGTATTAACTGGTCTTCCTTGTAGTCACATGGTTATTACCCTATCACTGACAGCATTATACTTCAGGACAGTTCTTGAAACATCTTTTGTGATGGTGAATGCTACAGCATTCCTCTTCAAATTGTCATTCCTGGCATAGTAGGTCATATGGTTGTCTGATTCAGAAAGGCCAAAAGAGTCCATTTCAGCTCACTAATGTCTAGGATAACAATCTTTATTGTTCATTTCATTTTTGAAAACTTCCAGTTTTCCTAGTTTCCTAATCATTGGGCAGCATATTGGATACCATTCCCTGGCACTCAACAACAGTGGTCCCACACTCCACAAACAAGTAACATGAAGATCTCACTCTCTGATAACAAGGAGGCTGATGCTTCACTTTTGAAAACCCAGAGGCCATGGCCCCATCCTTAGAGACCCCAGAGGTCATAGCCTTACTCTTTGAAGCTGAGACAACTCTCCTGTGTACTTTGTCTCTTTAGCTTCTGCTTCCTGATTCCTTGACCTGTTGGCCTCCCAGTTCCTTTGGTTTCTTCAGCCAGTCTGGCCTCTACCTTGCTTAGGCAAGTTTACAAAGTTGTTTAACTCTACCAATAAGTGACAGAATGCAGCCCACACTGCTATAATACTTTGCCCTGAAAGCATTCCGTTCTTTGCTCTGTGTAATTGCAAACTTAGAGCCTACTTCCATTGACAAGTACCTAGGACACCACCACTTTCACTAGAAAGCCTCCTGCCCAAAGACACTCAGCTGTCTTTCTCTGTGGGTCAGCTCCCACACCACTTCATGTTGATGTTCTGGTTCTTCTGTTTCTGTTTCTCTGCCACTGCCTTTCACCATCTATGCCATCTCTGGAGGTAGAGCTCTCTTCATTTACCTCTGAACCTCACTAGAATGACCTTTGATGTCTATAATTCCACCAACAGTATCTTCAAAGCAATCTAGACTTTTACTGTTAGGCACCTTAAAACTCTTCCAATCTCTAATCATTACCCAATTTCAAAACTACTTTCACATTTTAGGTATCTTTTATATCAGCACCTCAGTTTTCTGATACTAAATTCTCTTAATTATCTAATGCTGTGTGGTAGTTAAAGTTTGTGACCACTTGGCTGGATTTTGGTTTTGGCTGGGTAACTGGATGCAGTTATTCCCCATGATGAGA
>NW_006921940.1:2196603-2230270 GCF_000298275.1 Orycteropus afer afer | reverse complement strand
TTAGGGCTGTGACCTGAATAAGGTTATTATATCCTGTCCTAATTCCTTTACAGCTGGTTTCTCATCACATAATATCACATTATTGAGGATGATTACATCATTACACAACTTCCAAATCACTTAGAATCATAACCCAGCCAACTTGATATGTATTTTAGGGGCACACAATTCAATCCATGACACTATACATTTACTTATTCTAGATATTTTCTGCAAGGTAAAGTGCTATATATTTTACCTTTTTGTTACTTGTTTATTTCACTCAACAAAATGTTTTCAAGATTCATCTATGATGTAACATGTATCAGGACTTCATTTGTATTTATAAGAGAGTAATATTTCATTATATGTTTGTATTACATTTTTCTTATCCATTTACCACTCAATGGACAATTAAGCTGTTTCCACCTTTTGCTTATTGTAAATAATGTTGCAATAAATATTGGTGTATACATATCTGTTTTTATTCCTTTCAATGATTTTGAGTACATACCTAGGAGTAAATTGCTGGATCATAAAATCCTTCTATGCTTAACTTTATGAAGCATCTCCAAATTGTTTTCCACAGTGGCTGCACCATTTTATATTCCCACCAATAATAGTCAAGTGTTCTAATTTCCTGCATCTCATACAATTTTAGTCAGACATTCTAGTCAGAGGCAGCTACTGCTGGAAGGTAGAAAGTACACAGAAATAGAACAGAGTTAGCTGGTGTAAGGTACTAGGGAGTAGTCCTTTGGATATAAGAGAAGACTCCAAATTTGAAGAGATCTCAACTGATGGAAGCCAGACACCCTTAACCTTTCTTCCAAATAAAGAATGAATTTGAAAAGCTGCCAGAGAAGGTAGCACTAGTTGGAGGGGGGTAAATGCAGGCTTTGGAGGTCAAACAGACATGTTTTGAATCCTGACTACAACACCAGATTGTGAATTCAGAAAATTATTTGACATCTATAAAACCCAGTGTTCTGTTTCATAAAATGTAGCACACAGCATTAACTCTTGTTATTAGGCATAGATAACGTGTGTGTGTGTGTGTGTGTGTGTGTATGACCTCTGGTAGCATAGTGCCTAAAACCCTTGACTGCTAACCAGAAGGCTGGTGGTTCAAACCCATGAGCCACTCCTCGGAAGGAAGGTTGGGCAATCTACTTCCATAGTGATACTGCCTCAGAAACCCAAGGAGAGGTCACTATGAGTCGGGTCCAACTCAATGGCATATACCAACAACAACCAACGACATATATAGATAGATAGATAGATAGATAGATAGATAGATATCAGGTTATTATATATATACGTATATAAGTTTATAATATATATACATATATATATATATGTATATATATATACATACACTCACATACATGTATATACACATATATAAGATTATTATATATAGCATCCACTATGTAGTATATTGTATGCAATATGCAATATATAATATAAAATATATAATATGATATGCTTTGGGCTGGATTATCTAGAGATGAAAAAGCAGTGAAGTTTATATATGTATATAAATAGAGAGATTCCTTTCAAGAATATTGCATACGTAGTTTTAGAGGCAGGCAAGTCCCAAGTCTGTGGGTTAGAAGTCAGCTGGAAGCTTCTGCTGACTCACATAGTTGTAGGAGCTGATGAACCAAAGATCAGTAGTTCAGAGAGCAGGACGCTGGTTCACAGGCTGTAGAGGATAAATAATCCCAGATTTGGTAAGGAATGTGGGAGACCACTATATAAACTCCAAAGAACCAGAGGTCAGATGATGACAAGCTAGATGCAGGATCCAGATCAAGCAAAAAGCCAGAGAGCTTTACCAGAATATCCACAGATATTAGATGCAGGACACACCTTTGAAGAAATTCCAATTCAACTGATTGGCTGTTCATGTTAGATCCTACCAAGGAGGTGATTACATTATATCAGTACTGGCAAACTACATAACTGACAGACCACTGAGAATCATGGCATAGCCAAAATGACACACAACATTAACCATCACATTATATATTACATAATATATATAATATTATGTTGTATATAAACTAAACTCATTGCTGTTGAGTCAATTTCAATTCAGAGCAACCCGATGGGACAGAGTAGAATTGCTCTAGAATTTCTAAGGTTGTAAGTCTTTATGGAAGTAGACTGCTTCATCTTTATCCCATGGAGAAACTAGTGTGTTTGAACCACTGACCTTTTGATTTGCAGACAAATGCCTTAACCACTGCACCATCAGAGATCTTATATATCTTATAGAGTATATTTTATATAAGGAGCTCTGGTGGTGTAGTGGGTAAGACATATGGCTGCTAACCTGAAGGTCAGCAACTCAAATTCATCAGCTATTGCATGGGACAAAGATGAGGCAGTCTGTAAATACTTCTGTACATATTTACAACCTTGGCAACTCAATGGGGTTGCTATGAGTCAGAATTGACTTCATGGCAGTGGATGGGGTTGGTATATTATACACAATATATCATGTACATATATAGATAGATAGATAATATAGATAATACCAAACCAAAGCCACTGCCACTGAGTCAATTCCAACTAATAAAGACACTGTAAGACAAAATAGAACTCCCCTGTAAGATTTCTAAGTCTGTCACTCTTTATGGAAGCAGAATGCCACATGTTTCTCCTACAAAGCAGCTTGTGTGCTTGAATAGATGACATTTTGGTTAGCCTGAGGGTTTTCATCACCATGCTACCTGTATTGTATAGTGTGTGTGTGTGTGTGTATGTGTGTATGTATACAGGAGCTCTGGTAGCGTACTGCCTAAGGCATCTGACTACTAACCAGAAGGCTGGCGGTTCAAACCCAGGAGCCACTCCTTGGAAGGAAGGTTGGGCAATCTACTTCCATAGTGATACCACCTAGGAAACCCAAGGAGGGATCAGTATGAGTTGGATCCAACTTAACAGCAGTGTCTTGCGTTGCATTCATTAGGTGATGGAAAGGCATCAACACTGATAAAGTAACTAATAAAAAAGAAACCAAAACCAAAATTCACTGCCATTGAATCTATGCTGACTCATAGCCACTCCCGTTGGGTTTTTTTATAGAAGTAGATTGTCCCAACTTCCTTCCACTGAGAGGCTGGTTGGTTTGAACCTCCAGCCTTCTGACTATCAGTCAAATGTCTTAGGCACTACGCCACCAGAGCTAATATTTCCAAGACACTCCCTTCATTCATTTCCATATACCCTTATTAATATGCAAAAGGTGTGCATAAGCATCCAAAGGAGTCTTGCTACATTACTGACACTTTGAGGATTTTCTTCTGCTATTAAAAACACAGGGAGCTCTGGTAGCATAGTGTCTAAGGCACTGGACTGCTAACTAGAAGGCTGGTGGTTCAAGCCCACCAGCCACTCTTCAGAAGAAAGGTTGGGCAATCTACTTCTATAGAGATATTGCCTCGGAAACACAAGGAGGGGTCACTAAGAGTGTGGGTCAACTCAACAGCAAATAACAACAACAACACAATATAAAAGCACAAGTAATTAATCATATTTATTTTCAATTTATTTCATTTGTTTTTATTTCTTCATCATCAGACATCATTTCCTCTTATTTATGTATGTCCACCTTTCCAAATTTTTAAATTATTTTGTATTCTAATATGGTATTGTCTCCCAAGGTTTTACTCATTTTACCCAACTTAATATAATCAACACTATGTAAGTATATCCTTTTCATGGAATCATTTACATCGAACAAAAAAATGAGAAAAATTTTCCTAAATTTTAGGCAGATCATGAATTGCACTCAAATTTGGAGCACTTTCACAAAATATTCAGATTGTTTTAGACTGGTGAAACATTAAACACCCTTATGACATTGAGAGATACCTATTTTTGTCCAAGCAAAACAGTATATAATAAAATAAATACCTGGCCATAGCTCCAAATATGTAATGCTTGCCTCCTTATATCTCTGTACATTAAAAATTTTGATATTTAAGTCAACACTCACATATACATATATACATATATGTATACACATATGTAAATGTATATATATTAGTACATAAATTGCTGTTATTATTAGGAGCTGTGAGTAGATTTTCAATCATAGTGACCCCATGTGACACAGTAGAACTGCTCTAGAAGGATTCCTATCCAAACCAAACCAAACTCACTGCCATCAAGTTGATTTCACTCATAGCGACCCCTCTTTGGGTTTCTGAGGTGGTATGGTATCTCTATGGAAGTAGACTGTACAATCTCCCCTCTAAGGAGTGGCTGGTGGGTTTGAACCTACAGCTTTGTGGTAAGCTGTCAAATGCCTTAGTGATATTTATGGAAGCAGATCAACAAGTCCTTCTCCTGAAGAGAGATTGAGTATATACACACATATATAGATATAAACACAAATTTCTTATTGTTAGTTGCTGTCTATTTGGCTCTGACCCATAGCAACCTTATATATAACAAAACAAAATGTTGCCAGTTCATGCACTATTCTCACAATCATTACAATGTTTGAGTCCACTGTCATAGCTGCTGAGTCAATCTGTTTCCTTGAAGTCTCCCTCTTTTCTACTGACCCGCTACTTTACCAAGCACAATGTCTTTCTCCAGCAAATGTAAAACAAATGTAAGATTGATGTAAAAGAGCTAAACAGAGATTTCAAAGGTGGCTCAAGAAGACAAAGTAAAGTATTATAACGAAATGTGGAAAAACCTGGAATTAGAAAACCAAGAGAGAAGAACATGTTCAACATTTCTCAAGCTGAAATAACAGAAGAAAAATTCAAGCCTCGAGTTTCAGCATTGAAAGATTCTGTGGGCAAAATATTGAACAATGCAAGAAATATCAAGAGAATACGGAAAGGGATGTGAAAAGACATGAGTGAAAACTACTGCCCACTTAAGACACAAGGAATTCTGGTGGCATAGTGCATAAGGCATTTAGCTGTTAACCAAAATGTCAGTGGTTCCAACCTACCAGCTGCTCTGCAGAAAGAAGATGGAGCTCTCTACTTCCATAAAGATTAAAGATTTACAGCCTTTGAAACCTAATGGGAGTCACTATGAGTCAGAATTGACTCAATGACAGTGAGGTTTTTCTTTCTTTTTTTGTAAAGAGACATGTGTTGATTTGGGTGAAGGGAAAGGTAATATAACAAAATCATGTGACTGTACTATCACTAAGGAAAAGTAAGACAAGAAGAGGTAAACTAGAGGTACAGGCAACAAAGTAAATAGCATTACATACACAATACTGCATTATCAGAAACAATAAACATTAATCAATGGGTGCATATATATGAAGACAAACAAGAAGATCAGGTATGGGTAAGTGAATAGGAAAGTACCCAGGACCATACACAGATTTGGCAGACAATATTCCTGCATATATATTTCTATGTACCATAAAAATGTCTGTGTATATTTTACAGCTAACAGCTGACAAAGTTAGGATGACTTCTTACCCATAACCAGTCACACTGAATGAGTGAGTCAATGGGTTTGCAGGTTCAGAACCATGGTCACAGGGTATCAAGCTCAATTGGTAAAACTTAGTACACAAAACATTGTTCTACATTCTACTTTGGTGAGTTAAAAACTGAGGTCTTAAAACTTGCAAGTGGCCATTTAATATGCAACTATTTGTCTCTCCTCATCCAAAGCAAAGAGGAGTGAAGAAAAATCAAAGACATGTAAACAATTACTCCAAGGCACAAATGGACCATGGGAACCTCAACTTATACAACCCTGAGACCAGGACTAGATGGTGCTTTACAGCCAATGCCGACCACTCAGATAGGAATCAAAATTTGAGACCCTGAATAGAATGAGAGAAAAAAAAAAAAAAAAGTAGAATAAAATTTAAACAACAACAACAAAATACTAGGTTTAATTGATCTGATAGAGACTGGTGAAATCCCTGAAACTATTGCTTCTTGCCATCCTTCAGGACTAGAATTGAATTCACCGTCTTGGTTTAACCCTCAACCAAAAAATAAGCCTATGAGCCTATGAGCCAAACACCTCCTGGGAGATGCACTCCTTACAGCAATCAGCCATGAGTAATCAGAAGGGCAGCACCTGCACAGGAAAAAAGGTAGGGAGGAACAAATTAATAGGCAAAGACACAGGAGAAGGGTAAGCACAGGGAAGAAGTGGAAAGAGAGTTACAAACAAAAAGTGCATGAACTGTTGAATGTTAAATTAAATTTGATGTGTAAAACTTCACCCAAATCACAATTAAAAATTTAAAAACAAATAAAGTGTTAAAAAGCAAAGAGGCCACTATAAGGACAAAAGTGTGCCTGACCCAAGCCATTGCATTTTCAATTGCCTTATATATATGCAAAAGCTGGACAATAAATAAGGAAGACAAAAGAGTTACTTATGTATCTGGATTATCATGAAGAATATTGAATGTACCATGAAGTGCCAGAATAATGAGTAAATCTGTCTTGGAAGAAGTACAGCCAGAGTGCTTAAAAGCAAGGATTGTGGAACTTCATCTCATGTACTTCGGTCATGACACAAGGAGGACCTGTCCCTGAAGAAGGGCATTAAGCTTGCTAAAGTAGAGGCTTAGTAAAAAAAGAGGAAAATCTTCAAAGAGATGAATTTACACAGTGACTTCAACAATGGGCTCATATATCACAATGCTTGTGAGGATGACACAGGACTGCACAATGTCACATTCTGTTTTACATAGTGATCACTATGAGTTGGAACTGACTTGATGGCAGCTAATAATAACTATGACCGTGTGTGTGTGTGTGTGTGTGTATTTCAGCCTCTAAGTGTCCCCAAAAGCTAAAAATATTCAACTTTATATCCATTTTTTCCATTTTGTTGCATTAAATTAACCAAATAGAGGCAATATATAATATTTATATTCTGTCAGTTTGTCTTACTGTGTTGGCTTGTGTGTTTCTGTGATGCTTGAAGTTATGTCACCAGTGTTCCAAATATCAGCAGGATCAGTCATGGTGGACAGGTTTAGTGTCCGAACTAAGACAGACTATGAAAAATGACATGATGATCTACTTCAAAAAAATTGGCCTGTGAAAACCTGAAAAGTAGCAACAGAACGTTGTCTGACTTAGTGCAGAAATATGAGCTCATCAGTTGGGAAAGCACTCAGAATATGACTAGGAAAGAGCTGCCTCCTCAAAGTTGAGTCTGCCTCACTTACATGGATAGATCTTCATTTGATGCTGTGGTATGATTCAAACTGAGAAAAAAAATAGCTGCAAATATCCATTAATAAACAGACCATGGGATTTACAACAAAGATCTAGGAAATTTGGAAGTATCAAAAATGATAATGGAACATATAACGATTGATATTCTAAGCATTAGTAGGTACAAATGAGCTGAAAATGGAAATTTTGAATTGGGCAATCATATGGTCTATTATGCTAAGAATGACAAGTTGAAAAGTATTGCACTGCATTCATCATAAAACACTTCAAGAACCATCCTGAAGTACAACACTATCAACGATACAATAATATCCACACACCTTGGAAAAAAGACCAGTTAATACTACAATTATTCAAATTTATGCACCAATTTTAAAGATGAAGGAATTAAAGACTTTTACCAACTACTGCCATCTGAAAATTGATCAGACATGCAATACAGACTCATTGATAACTACTGGTGATTGGGATGTGAAAGTCTGATATAAAGAAGAATGATCAGTAATTGGAAAATAAGGTCTTGGTAATAGAAATGAAGCCAGAGTTCTCATGTTAAAATTTTGCAAGACCAATATCTTACTCATTGTAAATATACTTTCTCAACAACATAAATGGTGACTATATATGTAGAATTTGCTAGGTGGAATACACAAAAATGAAATCAAATACATCTGTGGAAAGATACAATGGAGAAGCTCACTTTCATCAGTCAGAACAAGGCCAGGGGACAACTGGGAAACAGACTATCATTTGTTTTTATGTAAATTCAAGTTGAAGATGAAGAAATTTAAAATGTGCCCACAAGAGCCAAAGTATGTCCTTGAGTGTATTCAACTTGAATTTAGAAACCATCTCAAGAATAAATTTGATGCATTAAACACTGATGATCGAAAACCAGACTGGTTGTAGGATGACATAAAGAATATCACATATAAAGAAAGCAATGGTCATTAAAATACATGAAAGAAAGAAGAGACCAAATGTGTTTCAAAAGAGTCTGTGAAATTTGTTTTTAGAACATGCAGTAGCTAAAATGAATGGAAAAAATGATGAAGAAAAATCAGCTGAACAGAAAATCCCAAAGGGCAGCTGGAGAAGAAAAAGTATAGCTTTACAATGAAATATGGGGGGAAAAGAACTGTAGTTAGAAAAGCAATTAAGGAAGATTACAGTTGACCTTTCTCAAGTCAAATAAATGAAGAAAAAAATTCAAGCCTCAAGGGGCAATATTGAAAGATTCTATGGGCAAAAATTGAAAAATTCAGGAAACATTAAAAGAGGATGGAAGGAATACACCATACACAGTCATATTGTCAAAAGAATTGGTTGATGACATTCAACTATTTCAGGAAGTAGAATCTAATCAAGAACTGATGTTTTTGAAGAAAGAAGTCCAAGCTGCACTGATGACATTACTAACAAGGCTCCAGGTATTGAATGAATATCAACAGAGATGTTTCAACAAATAGATGCTACTTTGTAAGTGCTCACAAGTTTAGGCCAAAAAATTGGAAGACAGCTACCTGGCGAACCTACTGGAAGAGATTCATATTCACGACACTTCTAAAGACAGATGATCCAACAGAATGCGGCAATTATCACATGCAAGTAAAAGTTTCCTGAAGATAATTAGAAAACAGTTGCAGCAGTACACAGACAGGGGCCTGCCAGAAATTATAGCCAGATTGAGAAGAGGATGTGGAACAAGAGATTTCATTGCTGATATCAGACGGATCTTGCTTGAAAGCAGAGAATACCAGAAATATGTTTATCAGTGTTTTATTGACTGTGCAAAGACATTTCATTGTATGAATCATAACAAATTATAGATAACATTATGAAAAATGGGAATTTAAGAACACTGAATTGTGCTCATGCAGAACTTGTACATAGAACAAGAAGCAGTTGTTCCAACACAAAAAGGAGATAGTGCTGAGTTTAAAATCAAGAAAGGTGTAAGTGGGATTGCATTATTTAATCATACTTATTCAATCTCTATGCTGAGCAAATAATCTGGGAAGCTGAATTATATGAAGAATTTGCCTGAAAATTAGAGGAAGATTCATTAACAACTTGCTATATCCAGATAACACAATCTTGCTTGCTGGAAATGAAGCAGACTTGAAAAATATACTGAGTGAGATCAAAGACTAGAGACTTCAGGATGAATTATACCTCAACATAAAGAAAATAAAAATCCTCACAATTGGATCAGTAAGTACCATCATGATAACTGGATAACAGAATGAAGTTGTCAAAGATTTCAATTTAGTTGGATCCACTATCAATGCCCTTGGAAACAGCAATCAACACATCAAACAATGTTTTGCATTGAGCAAACCTACTGCAAAAAAACTTCTTTAGAACGTTCAAAAGTAAAGATGTCACTTTGAGGATTAAATAGTGCCTGACTGAAGCAACAGTATTTTCAACTGCCTAATATGTATGCAAAAACTGGCAAAGAATAATGAAATCCTAAGAAGAATTGATGTCTTTCAATTATGGTGTTAGTGAAGAATGTTGAATATACTTGCCAGAAGAATGAACAAATCTGTCTCGGACTACTGCCAGATTGCTTCTTAAAAGCGAGGTTGGCATGGCCTATCTAAAGTATTTTGGACGTGTTATAAAGAGAGACCATTTCCTAGGGAAGGATATCATGCTTGATAAAGCAGAGAATGTACAAAAGAGGAAGACCTTCAAAGAGACAGAATGACACAGTGGCTCATAATGTGCTCAAACATAGTAATGAATGTTTAGATGGTACACACTGGGCAGTGTTTTCTTCTTCGTATATAATGCTGCTGAGTCACCTCCAAACTGATCACACCTGAAAACAAATTTATATATGTTCATATTGAGAGAATACACCATCTTTGGATCAAACATGCTTGTCTTCAAACCCTTGTTTTGTTATTTATTAGATGAATTGCCTTTATCAAATCAGTTAACTTCTCATAGTTTCTGTTTTCTTATCTGTCATGTGGGAATAGTAATACTTGTTTAAGAGTTTTTTTAAATAATGAAAATAATTACATAATTTATCCACCATGCCTTGCACATAATAGGTAGCAAGCATCTGAAAGTGATAATTATGGTTAGAAAAAGATTATTGAAGAATTTGCCTAGCTATCACTTGACAACAATACAATTCCATGGTCTTGTAAAAATAATCATAGTAATCAGTCATGACAGAAACAAAGTCAAAAGAAGTCAATTTCTAGACATAATATTCAATAGTCTCATATGCATGTGAGAGCTGGACAATGAATAAGAAAGACAAAAGAAAAATTGATGCTTTTGAGCTGTGGTGTTGGCAAAGAAAGCTTATAGTACCATGGACTGTTAAAAGAACTAACAGGTCTGTCCTGGAGGAAGTGCAGCCAGACTGCTCCTTGAAAGAGAGAGTAACCAGACTCAGTCTCACCTACTTTGGTCATGTTGTCAGAAGGAACCATTCCCTGGAGAAGGATGTCATGCTTGGTAGGGTGGAGGGTCAATGAAAGAGGGGAAGGCCCTCAATGAAATGGATTGGCATGGTGACAGTGGTGATGGACTCAAGTATACCAAGCATCACGGAGCTGGCGCAGGACCAGGCAGTGCTTCGTTCTGCTGTGCATAGGGTTGCTATGAGTTGGAGACAACTCCACGCCACCTAACAACAACAAATAAAATAGAGCGATATGTTTAATATTGGAAGCAAGTTATATTCCTTACAAATAATCATAATGATTTTGATAACATTTACACAGTAGGTGATTGTCATCGTGATGTGAATTTAAGGACAAAGTCCTTTCTGCCCAACAATATTTTCTTTCTTTACCTTAAATTTTCTTCCAGGGCATCACTGTTCAGGTTTAAGTATAATGGCTAAAATAGTAATTGGCTAGTAGCCACAGTAATGTTACCATATAAATTCATCTACCAGATGATTTGTGAATGTTTACTGTGGCAGAAAATCACTGTGAGGGAGTAAAGACTTTTTGTGGGAGTGGAATGTTAGTAGAGGAGGAGGCACTGATATTCACAGTCAGTAAACACGCTGGGGAGGGGATTCAACTGCATGACTGCATATTCCAATATGATACATTAGCAGCCATGTGGCCTAAACAAAAGCACTAACAATACAGAGTGTACCCTTCATTTTCCAGTACAGAAAGTCTCCAGGTGACCCTGCTAATTATAATGAGATACTGATAAGACCTACATAAGTTTCCAATTACACCAACAAACTAGGACCATATATCATAATGACATAACCACTGATCAGGCAGTTTTGACCAAGTACAACTTTTAAAAATATATAATCTTTTGGGGTAAAACATGAGATTTCAAAAACCAAATAAAAGGCAGCAAGTACCATGTAAGAAGTAAAACCATTGACCTAATGACCAAAGGATGAGGACTGAGCTGTTTATGAATAAAAGCAGTCAGAATAGCTTCTGTCTTGATAGAGAACAAATGGGTAGATAACCAAGATACTGCAATCTAGGTTGATATAAGATTCCATTTTAAAAAGTCTATTAAAATTATTCAATACTTAGGATGAGGATTAATTAGTAAATTTATTTATATGAGGATAAACCCAGAAAGGCATAAATAACAATTAATATTATATCATTAGGATTAGAATAATAATTAAAGTGATTAAAGATTAAAGTCACCATATTAGCTCTTTTAAAAACTGAATTCAATTTAAGTGCAAAAATCAGTTTTAAATGGAATATTATTATATACCTATTTAGATCAAAATTGATTGTTAAAGTTTCTAAAATGTTGATTATTTAGTATTCTTAGTGATATTAAATTTTGCATTAAAAATTCAAAAAGAAGTGGATATTTCTCTCATTATAGAAAAGGCACTTGGAAATCAGAGCATCTGCCTTCAGTGCAACAAAATTATTTGTGAAAATATCTCTATTTTTTGAATAACTTCCTTAGGATCAATGATCAGAAGTAAAGTTATAAGAAAAAATTATGACTAATATTGATATTCTTGTTTTATATTGCTAAATAGCTTTCCAAAAATAATATACTAATATATATTCCAACAGCTCTGTATGGACCCACCTACCATTTACATCAACTTATTCTTGACCTTTACAAGGAGGTTGGTTTATTTATCTATTTATGTATTTCTTTATTTATTCATCCATTTATTTTCTTCTACATCTTTAACCTTTGGATTTCTCATAGGCTTTTCCTTGTTAATAAACATTCTGTAAATTTCCCATCTTAAAAAGAATGCCCTGCCTTGACCCTTTCCTTTTGGGCTACCCCAGTTCTTCCTTCTCAGACATTGCAAAGGAGTTCTTTTCATTCTCTGTGTTCCTCCCTCATCTCCTACAAAACTCTTAATTGCAAGCATTGCTATGCTATTGAAATAATCTACATATTCTAAAACATTGACAATTCTTGTTTTATTTGACTTTTTAGGTACATTTGATTCTATTAATCAGTCTTTTCTATTTAAAATAGTATTTTTTGGTGATTTGTGACATCTTTTTTCTCTCTTGTTTTAAGAAGTAGTGAGTGGAGCATGTCTGTCAAATTTTTGGAAAGTTGTACTGCTTAAAAGTAGTATTATGACTTCACCTACATATAATTAGTACCAATTATTTTCTCAACTGAAATAATAAATTTCTGACTGTTTATATGTAGGTGATTTGCAAATAATGTGTACTAAAATGCTGCAACAGCACTGTTCCTTAAACTGGGTGCTGTAGAAACTAATAATGCATGCTATATTAAATGATGTCTTATAAAGGACTCTGTTATCAAATAAGTTTATGGAATGCTGGGTTAAACAAGTGTAAGCAGATTTCTTTTTCTTCAGAAGTGAGCTGAGTCCTTAATATGCAAACATCCAATTTACTATTCAGCTATTTTTCTAAACTAATTTGAAAGTGTAACCATTTCATGAAACTCATTGTAATTATCTAGTCTGTAATGACCCAGGAAGCCAAGTTTTGCAAACATTGATCTAGAAGAAAGAAGTTTTGTGCATGTGGGTTTATATCCTAACCTAGTCTACTTTTTATCTTTGAAATCTTTGGAAAAGAAAATTAACAGCTTAAAGTTTCAAGTTAGTTATCTTTAAAGGAAGGTTAATAAGGGTTAGCTTACAAGACTATCTTGAGGGTTACATTTGCTAATATAATGAGCCTTAGATATAGCAATTGTGCAAAAAATTAGTCTTCCTCTCTTTCTCTCCCCTATAACTTCTGCAAGGAAAAGTATTTAAAAATAGGGTTAACACTTGACAAATTCGATAAGCAAATAAGTCAATTTCATACTCGCCATTTTCCCCTAAGATACTTCTCCCACCCCTCACTCTTTATCTCCAAATATCCTTGAAGAAAGACAATACAGCAGTGGTTTATTTGACAAGATGAACTCATGATAATGCCTTCCATTTTCTAGGATGACAAACAATTTAATTTTGTTATTTATATTGAAACATCTCAGTGGTAGTTAAAGTTGTGTGTCAAGTTGGCGGTCTGTGGTTTTGAGTATATGTCCATGGTGTGATTTTAATGACCTCCATGGTGGAATCTGCTGTGAGCAGCTAAGTAGTTGCCTTCAGGATATGGCCTGCTTTCAGTATATAAGGTGAAAATTTTAAAAAAGTTTCTAGTTTTTGGGGACATTTGGATCATGCTTTTGGCTAAGTCTTCATCTCCAGTTTCTGGGCTTGAACTGCCTGCCAATCTTGGAATTATGCCATTTTATCTGTTGATCTTGGATTTGTCAGCCTCAGCAGGCTAGAGCTGCATCAAGCTTCAGTGGGCCTGAAATAAGGGGCAGAACTGTAGCCCAAAGTCTAGGGGCTTCATCCTACCCCTACAGACAGCACTCTGAATTTTGATTTTTAGCTTCCTAAACTGTAAAAGAATAAATTCCTGTTTGCTAAAGCCATCCACTTGTGCTATTTCTGTTATAGCAGCACTAGAGAACCAAGACAACCTCGTTATATAAGACTTGGTATAGACACTAGTGGACACCAAGACCTGGAATGCAGGAAATGGGGTGAGGGGATGCCATTTTCATTGGCTAAGAGAAAATAAAGGAGCTTAAAAAGGAGAATGAAATAATCATAGGCCATAGATCTTGTCTGGTTTTATGGAGTTTTTACTAGAGTCCTGAGGCCTTGAATGCAGTGAGCTTCCAGCTTGTCTTTTAGTTATATCTGGAACACTGATTATTGTTACAGGTATGCTAAAGAAGCAGCATCCAACAGTGCAACAGATATTGGGCATATAATGTGGCTCTGTTTGCGTATGGAGCAAATCAGAATAAAGAGAACAGGACCCTTGTGAAGGTCCATATATTGTTTGTGTACAGGTTAAGCCTCCAGCAATCAGTGGACACATATAGGAGCCTCACAATGGCTGTGGTTTGCATAACAATGCGCCATCAATGAAAAGACCATTGTAGGAGAAGGGAGGAAATTGTATTCTAGTCCTCGCTCTGTCATTATCTCATGATAGAACTTTAAAATTACTTAACAGTTCCAGCTATTACTTTCTTCATCCGGAAGATGAATGTATCACACTAGATTATATTTATGGCCCCTGTCTTCTTTAAAATTATATTTCTGTTCAGTGGGTTTTAATAGGGAATTTAGTTTCTGCCTCTGTATCCATATTGGAAAACACAACTAGTTAATTCAGTACAAACAGCCAAATCTTGTATACACAGTTGGAATGGGTTGTTCATTCCAGGAATCTATTTTGATATGTTTGGTATGACTGTTCTGCATAATGAGGTAGCTCCACGCTTCAAATTAAAGCACTCAGATGGGAAGATACAAGTAACATAAATCACTTTTTCAGATTTTGACTTTTTCAGAAAAGGAAGTTGAAGAACAAAGCAAGCATCTCAACAGGTCAATGACCATCAGAAATTACTAGGCAGAGTTCCTGTTGTATTTGAACACAGTTTTCAGTATATGTCTAATATGCCAAAATCACTAATAGCAGATTTTTCTTGAGCTGTCAGCAAGAACAATTATCAATTTTAATTTTATTTATCTTCAAATTATTTCTATCTTACTAAATTTTTGTTATTACATAATAAAGTACCAACAATGTGGCTTAAATGTCATAAGCAACTGGGAGTCATTTATACCTATTTCATATCTCCCTGACAGGAATGTTAACATTCTTCATTTCTTCCCTGAGCCTATTCCATTTGATTCATTAAAGGCACTTGTACATTTTTCCTTTCCTCAGACATCTACAAGCAGCAGGGAGATCCCCTCATCCATTAACAACTTTATCTACACTTTACTCTTTACTTCAATCTAAGTTATGGAGATCCTATGTTACATGAGTAGATATTAGAAATTATATACATATCATTAAAGTGTAGACATTTGTTCTTTGCTCAGACTGAATGTAATAAATGATTGGCATGAGTAGGGGATTGGTGACAAGATTTATGAAATGAATTTCTACTTATAAGTTTTATAATTTGATACAAGATATTATCTCTCCAGGTAAAAGTTTATTGTTCTAGTAATATTTATTAAATTTTGTTTGTTTGTTTGTTTTAGTTATACACTAGAAAAAAGTCATGTCATAACATATTCACTCTCCTCCCAAACTGAAGTACAGCTATTTAGTCTTGGTCATTAGATCATTTTAGGTTTTTTATAGTTAGCATCATTTTCAAAGAACATAGGATGACTTAACATTTCCAGGCATTGCTTTCTTCGTCTGCAAGCTGAGTGTGGTTTGCAACATATGTCTAGAGATTTAAAATGGAAATGAACCAGCTATGCCAAAATCACTAACAGCACATTTTTCTTGAGCTGTCGGTCAGAATAGTCATCAACATTGATTTTTATTTGTCTTCAAATGATTTCTGCCTTACTAAATTCTTATTAAGGGGCTCTGATGGCGTAGTGCCTAAGGCATTTGACTGCTAATCAGAAGGTGGACTGCTCAAGCCCTCCAGCCACTCCACAGAAGTAAGACTGGGCAATCTACTTCTGTAAAGATTTACCACCTCAGAAACCCAATGGGGGTCACTATGAGTTGAAATCGACTCTATGGGTGTGAGTTTTTTTTTTGCAGGTGGGGTAAATTTTTATTATGACAACTACTTGGTAGTTTCTTGATGCTCAGTCAGCATACATGTCTTAAGAATTCAAACCAAGGTGGAAGGAAAGCAAAGAACTAACACATTTTCTGTTATCAAGCACTTTGAAAACTTATATAGATTCAGGGACAAAACAAAATGATATCAAAGTATACTGACCATAAAAAATAATGGACAAAAGAGACATTACATTAGCATAGATTTACATTACCACAATTTACTATCTGTATGAGCATGAAACAAATTGCTCTAAACTTAAGTTCCTTCTGTAACATAGGGATTTTGGGAAATAGCTGGGAGGATTAAATGAAATAATGGATTTGAAGTATTTGATACAGGGTTTTGATGTGACAACTGTTTTCTGTTAAGTATAACTATTATATATGATTTATGCTTGATATGAAAAAAATACTCTTACAAGTGTAACCCAGATTAGCTTACGTTAACCATGGAGGATTCATGAAAAAGTACATTCAGATTTTGATTCTCAAGAGGAAGAAAAATAGCAGACAGAAGTATTGCCACTGGTCAAAATCGACTCCACAACTGCAACAACATGCTAACTCCTACCTTTCATGACATCCTTTTCTGGTGGAAGCTTTACCATTCCTTTTCCTTCCCTAATATTTGATCCAGCTTCTCTGGAGTTTATTATGTATTCTTTAGCGACCTAGGCTTCCCTATGTAAACATACTTACTGTGTACTGTATTTGTCAATTTACCTATTCCTCCAATAAACTATAGGAGCTCTGGTAGCATAGTGCCTAAGGCACTTGACTGTTAACCAGAAGGCTAGCAGTTCAAACCCACCAGCCACTCCTTGGAAGGAAAGTTGGGCAGTCCTACTTCTGTAGTGATACTGCCTCGGAAACCCAAGGAGGGGTCGCTATGAGTCGAGGCCGACTCAACGGCAAATAACAACAACAACAACCAATAAACTATAAGCTCTTTGAAGGCAAGGATAATACTTTGTTATCAACGCCTTGCACAAAGTTAATTCTTATATTTTTGTAAAATACAATCAATGATGTCTCTGCTTTCTCATCATTTAAATAGGAATTGCATTATTCTATGAACATTAAGATCATGACTTTTAAACTTCTAATAAGATACTAGTTACATTCATATTAATAGCTGGAATTAACGGAGACATTCTTTTAGTTTTACTTTTCAGAAACACTATCACAGCTAAAATACATGTTTGCACAACATGACTTAGTATAATGAACAAAAAGAAGGAATCATTGGAAGATTAAAAAGACAGGAGCACAATTAGGAATTTTTAAATTGCTTTCTGCCTCAGATTCTTGGATCATGTATTTAATTTCTTTAATATTGCTGACATTTGAAGATAATGTCACAGATCTGGATCATATATATGAGATCATATCTATATTATCAACTGAAAATAAAAGATATCTCACAGTATCCAAAAGCAGACTGAAGGAAATTACACTAATTATCCTACAGGGTTTGTTTCCCATCTATTAGGTCTGTTTTAGGTTACATATATCACATTTAGCATAAAGAATTGGAATCTCACTTTGCAGAAGTGTCAGTGCTTGACACCAAAATAGAATTTCACATTAGCCTTTAGAAAATGTTTTAATCTTTATAGTATACAAAATTAAATCAATCTTCTCTCTCTCTCTCTCTCTCTCTCTCTCTCTATATATATATATATATATGTAATATGTACAGTCTAGTATTTTGGAAGTGAGATGTTTTCAGTGAACTTTGAAAGTGTATTTTAACACTGTTCAATAGCACTACATTAAGGTCCACAGATAATCTTAAATTTTCTAGTGGCTATATTAAAAAAAGTGAAAATAATCATTTGAATATTAATTTTAGAACATATTTTTTTTTGTTTCAAGTGTTCAATAGCCACATGTGGGTGACATATTGGACACCATAGATCTAGAGCACACACTTATTTGTAGGTTTATCTCTCTTCAGTAATAGTACATTATCATCTATATAATTTATCTGTACTAAAATAGTCATACACTATCTATCTATCTATCTATCTATTTTCTATATACATATATATGGTAGAAGTATGAAATGTAGCAATAGGAGACTAAATTCTCAGAAGCAAGTAAACCAAGTAATAGTAGAAATTTTAAGTTTACTAAATATATTTTCTTTATGTATCATTCAAGTTGGATGATTATGTAACTGATCTATTATGTATTCGTATAATAAGACTAATAAGGTAATAAGACATAAAGTTGGCCTATTATTATAAAAGCATTTTTTTACCAAGCCACCAAATATTTCTAGAACTCATGAAGTTCACCCTGGATGAGCATTGAGAAAATATGGTATCTAGATTCAACTATTACCTGTCACCTGATTAACTGGTATGGTTGACTTACTTATCTCTTCAGAAAAGATGTTTTTCTGTTCTTTCATTCACTTAAGGGAAAATGCACATTCCTAAGTGGAAATATTTTTCCTGGATCAAATGGAAAATATTTTTAAAAGTGGAATTATATAAAATGTTTACAAACAATAATATTGTGTTTGCAAAAGAATTTGAATATAGTACAATACTGGGAAGATCACTGACCCCATGCTAATGACAATATTTTCTTTAAATGCCATTAACACATTGATCTTTAAACACTAAAATGATAACTTGTATATTACAGTATTGAGCTGTTCTGTCATGCTTAGTAACCATTAGCCTCTTATTGTTAATTTAAATATGACTAGTGTGATTAAGAAACTGAATTTTTAATACAAATTAATTTAAAGTAACTTGAATTAAATTTTAAAATGGATCCTCAGTGAAATTTAATCATTGCAGAATATGTTTTAATTATGTTTAGAAGAACTTCAGTATGTGATGTTGTTGTTGTTGTTGTTTGCCATCGAGTCGGCCCAGACTTGGGTTTCCGAGGCAGGATCACTACGGAAGTAGGAATGCCCAACCTTCCTTCTGAGGAGTGGCTGGTGGGTTTGAACCGTCAGCCTTCTGGTTAGCAGTCAAGTGCATTATCCACTATGCTACCAGAGCTCCTTCAGTATGTGAATCTACCTTTATTTCCCATTTTATGAAGGAGAAATACAGATCAAGTATTTCCATTGAAATTTAGCATCCAAATCGAGATACGTTACAGGTGTAACATACATACTTAGTACAATAAAGGGAAGGTCAGAGAACATTAGTAATTTTATATTGATTACATGCTATAATAATAATATATTCAATGGGCTAGGTTAATTAAAATATGTTAGTAAAATTAACTTCCTTTGTTTATGCATACTTTGCTTATTATCAGCACTAAGATGATAATAAGAAGGTAGTGAGTCAGGGTTGTATCTTTTCATCATACTTATTCAATCTGTATGCTGAGCAAATAATCTGAGAAGCTGGACTATATGAAGAAGAATGTGGCATCAGGACTGGAGGAAGAATCATGAACAACCTGCAATACGCTGAAAGTGAAGATGACATGAAGTACTGACTGATGAAGCCTGAAGTACACAGTCTGCAGTATGGATTACATCTCAATATAAAGAAAACAAAAATCCTCACAAATGGACCTATAAGCAGCATTATGATAAATGGAGAAAAGTTTGAAATTGTCAAGGACTTCATATTGCTTAGTTCTACAATTGACACCAGTGGAAGTAGCAGTCAGGACATTGGATGACGTATAACATTGTGCAAATCGGCTGCAAAGGACCTCTTTCAAGTGCTGAAGAGCAAAGATATCTCCTTGAGGATTATGGTGTGCTTGACACAATTCATGGTATTTTCAATCACCTCATATGCATGTGAGAGCTGGACAATGAACAAGGAAGACTAAAGAAGAGTTGATGCTTCTGAACTGTGGTGTTGGTGAAGAATGCTGAAAGTACCGCAGACTGCTAAAAGAACTAACAGGTCTGTCCTGGAGCAAGCACAGCCAGAATGCTCCTTGGAGGTGAGAATGGACAGACCTCGTCTCACATACTTTGGTCATGTTGCCATAAGGAGCCATTTCCTGGAGAAAGATACCATGCGTGGTAAGGTGGAGGGTCCACGAAAGAGAGGAAGGCCCTCAACGAGGTGGATTGACACAGTGACGGCGCCATGGCCTCAAGTATAGCAAGAATCTTGGAGCTGCTCTGGACCGGGCATTCTCCTGTGCATAGGGTCACTATGAGTCCAAGACGACTTGATGGCACCTAACAACAACCAGAACAGCAACAACAAGGTGTTTAAAACTCTATGTGGGTGTCATATTATATTTTATTTGGAGAACACTGGTGTAGAGTATCATCATCTTTTCCATATATACCTGCTGTCTCCGGAAGTTATAACAGACTTTATGGAAAGGGATAGCATTTCAAAGAAAGAATTATCTACAAAGGGTGATAATTCAGGGCACTATGATATGTTATATTACTGAGTGAAATGGAAATACTAAAGAAATCATGTCCAATAGTGCAGTGTATGTAAATCAGTGTCATATAATTAACCTAAAGAATTCTGATTACTATTAATGGCTGATATTTAACAACATAGGTAAGAAATAAAATAAGAAATCACTGCCTACCATTGAAGTCTGATTAAAAAAGAAAATAATAGGACATAGTGTATCATTGATTGAAATACCTTTTATCACAATTGTTACTGTTAAAATGCTGCAGGCCTATTTATCTCTGATTTCAATGCAAAAGTAAAATCTACAAAAGCCATTCCATTTTAAAGACAATATACAGCTTCTAATATGGGGAAAAACAGTGTGATAAGGATACTTTAGTTGAAAATATAATGTAAAAGTGATTATTATTCAATGTTTATTTAAAACTACTAAGATTTTATTATGTGAAAGTCATTGTAGTAGACACTTCGAAAAAGTAAAAGAAAATGTAGGACTTTTAGAAAATATGAAAAATGCCAAAATAATTTTTATGTTGTGTTTGGGATATTGTGTATTTGGGAAATACTATTAGCTAGAAGAATTAAAGAAAAATTGAGAGCCACAAATTAGCTGATCCTTAATATGACTTTTGTAAATTAAACATATTGTCATATTCAATGTGTGAAATAGTTTTAACACTTTAATAAATGCTCCTCTAAGTATGCTTGGAATTCCCCATTGACTCTTCCATTGGATTCCTGAGGTTCTCCTTTTTCCAATTTATATATCTCTGTGAGATTTTCTTCAATTACAAAACTGTAACATTTCTCAAATGATTATATATGTAACCTGCTTTGAGAATCCAGCTGTATGCTATCAAGTAGATATTACAAACATATAAAACAATACTTCTCACAATGTTTGTTTGGAAAATGGATAGTTTTCATAAACACATATGTTATTTATATTAACATTAATGTATTATGATTTAAAAATGGATTTATAAATATTTTTAATAGTCCTGTTTTAATATCTAATACTAAAGGTTGATAGAGAAAATACACGTAAACAATAGCTCTTTGGAGTTCTTAGTTATTTTTGTTTGAATGGAGAAGCTCCAGAAATCAATAATTTCAGAACCTCTCTTTAAAATAATAGTACATTTTTAAACAATATGTAGGTTGATGAGACCCAGAAGGCTTCCTACTGAGATCTCCTCTCAAGATAAGCTGTGGGAGAGGGTGGAGGACATAAAGCCTGCAGTTTCCGAACATTTGGATTTGTCACAGTATTCATATGTAGGTCATGCAGTTCCCTGAGCTGCAATGAAAGTCCAGTGGGGGGCTCCATCAACAGGCAACCTTTGCTCTGGGCACTGCCTGACACTTTCTCAAAGTTAAGCTATAGTCTTAACCCCAAGCCCTCCTTCGTTTTCTTCTCATTTCTCAGCTTTCAGACTTCCATTGTATTCTAAAATTTTATTTGTTCACTTACTACTTTCCCTTTTCTAGTCTATTCTTCATAGATATTTCCATCAATAAGTCTCTAGCATGTCAAATTCCGTCTTGGTGTCTACCTCCTGAAGTACCTGAACTGATGTATAAAGTGATACAATAAAATCATTTTGCAATATTTGTAGCTCTTTGAAGTGAAATTTCATTTTACAATATACTGCCCTCAACTTGAGAATTTCTTGCATATTTATTTAGATGATAATATGTTTGAAGCTAGAACATATTTCATTTTGTGTAGAATTTAATTTAATTACTTTTATTTTCAATCTCTGTTAAAAAATCTATCTCCCTATCATTTTACTATTTATGTATTTATTTGTCATTCATTCATTTAGTTTTGGCTCTGTTTTTACTTTCAGAGGTTTTTGGAGATGTTTGCATAGATGGATGAGCAAGAGGGCTCTAGTAAGAGAGTATCCAAATGTCCTTTTCCAGTTCAACCAAAGTCACTCTATAGCATTCATAAATTTGAATCTGAGGAAAGATTCCATTTGAAGGTGTGCAAGTGTCAAAAATGAGTGAAAACCACTGTCAACTTGATCTGAATTTCATGAATTAATAGAAATCTTCAGTGTTGTTTTTTGATAATTTATCATTTTCTTCAATGTCAGTAAAACAATGCTTACAAACAAAGGTAAACAGGCAAACAAAAAACTTTAAATGACTGAATTAAATTAAACTTTAATGCTTAAAAGAAGTTATCAGTGAGTCAACTCTGACTTGTGGGGACCCCAAGTGTGTGGAGTAGGACTGTGCTCCATAAGCTTTTCAATGGCTGTTTTTTTTCAGAAGGAAATTGCTAGGACTTTTTTCCAAGGTGCAGCTCGTTGGTTTGAACCTCCAACCTTTTCATTAGCAGTCAAGTGCTTAACCATTTATACCACCCAGAACTCCAAGCTTCAGTATGTTGTCGTTATTGTTGTCGTTATATACAGTTGAATAGGACTCGATCCATAGCGACCCCTCCTTGGGTTTCCAAGGCAGTATCATTATGGAAGTAGACTGCCCAACCTTCCTTCCAAGGAGTGGTTGATAGGTTTGAACCACCAGCCTTCTGGTTAGCAGTCAAATGCCTTTGCCACTGTGCTACCAGAGCTCCTAAACTTCACTATATTTGATTATATTTGAAGATAATAAAACAATTGTTGATTTCCTTTGTATTTACTTTTATTTTTCCATTGTCATTGATGAATGCATCTAACATTGACTTTAAATCTAAAAATATTATGGAAATGTTGATTCATTTAGAAATCTGTGTAATCAGTTAAATGAAAATATAGTTGGCAGAAGCCCTTTCGTTGATGGCCTTATTCAGATACACAATAAATATATGATTTTAATTATATTATTAGGAGTCCCTGGGTAGAGCAAATGGTGAAGCAACTAACTATTAGCCAAAAGGTCGACAATTCAAATCCACCCAGGGACACCTCAGAAGGAAGTCCCAGTGATTTCCTTTGGAAAGGTCGTAGCCTTGAAAACCCTTTGGAGCAGTTCTACTGTGCATGCATGAGGTCACAATAGGTGAGAATCGACTCAACAGAAACTTAACAATAAAGTTATATTATTACAAATGTATTAGAAGTCATAATATGTGTCTTTAATGCTAAAAAGATTTCAAATGGTAGTGATCCATACTCTGCAGAAGACTAAGAATGACATATAGCTAATAAAAAGAAAAAAGAAAAAGAGTCATACCCAGTAAGATCAAGCATAGTTACCGGGGGTTCTTTATTTTGTTGTGTATGTGAATCAAATGATCAATTTCTAGATGTGAAACCATTCTGGTGCTTCATCATAAAGATAATTTGCCAATTTCATTTGTCTCATTAATTACTGTCTATCCCCAGTATTTGAACATTTAGCACACGACCTAATTATCAATTACTATAGAGAACTATGATGCATCCTTCGAAAAATAGCTCTGAGAAATGCTACTGGAACCTGTCAGTGTTGGAGTATCTGACTATGGTACATCATATGAGCATAAGTATACAACATGAGGTAAGTGCTTTCAGGCTCACTAAATCACACCAAGGGAGGGTGGATTAGTAGCAACGTTATTAAAAACAGTAAGAACATAAGGAAAATTAATGTAGGGAATAGCTTCAGCTACTGTGTTATTCAAATAAATTGAATTATAAAGAATGTTACAATAACATTGCAGCCTTTCAAATTATCATGATTTTACAATAATAATAGTACTAAATAGTAACACAGATTTGAAGAACTAGCCAACTGAATACACTGCAGTTGATTGTCTAATTTGTACATCATTTCAGCAGGACTTTGACAATTATTATTAGAACTAAAAAAGACCAAAACAAAAAAAAAAAAAAGAACAATTCTATAACTTTACTTACGTCTAGAAATATAGTGTAAAGAAAGTGAAAAAAAAATATGTAAGTACAAAGTGTTCATTGCGATACATATTTAAGCAAAACACCACACTACCTAAAAGTACAATAAAAAGAGATAGAATGTATAGATTTGTATTCTGTATTTTCCTTTTGGTGTAAATATTCTTTCTAAATGTTCAATGATTTACATTTATGTATTATTACTCCAATAAACATGATTGCAAATACATAAAAATTCATTCTGATTATCAAATCTCTAACTATAAGGCAACTTTAAATATAGACTAATTTCTCATAAATCCAATGAGGATATATAAAAAAAAATTATTGGATATCATATATTTAGACATGTTGATAAAATGATTAAATGTCCTATTATATTATGAAGGAGGTCTGGTGGTATAATGATTAAAGCATTTGGTTGCTAACCAAAAGATTGGTGGTTCAAAACTTTCAGCTAACTCACAGAAGAAACAAACATGAGGTAGTCTGCTTCCGTAAAGATTCACACACACTTGGAAACCCAATTGAGGGTCACTGTGAGTGGGGATCAACTCAATAACGAGTTTGGTTACTTTGAGTATATTATATTTACCATTTAAGTGTATATGTATTTTGTCACTTATTATAGAAAATATTGAGAAAGCATATGTACATATAGATTGATTCTCTTGACCTACATCTTCAACAGCAGAGTCTTGTCATGATTAAAGTTCTCTTTCCGATGTCACATATTTTCTAGAGAATATAATCTTTGCTTCTCTCTGAGTTGTTTGAAATTCAGGCTTTTTTTTTTTTTTTTAATTTCTTTTTTTAAATTGTTTTTCTTTTTTTTGTTTTTGCAGATTCAAATATTTTTAAATTTCATGCTCTATAAACCATATGCAGACATCAGACAATGGCTATTTCATTTATTCTGTATATTTGTGACCATTATGATGTAATCACTTGATATTTACCATAATTTTTGACTGGAAGTCATGATTGGAGTATATAAGTATGTTGTTGTTGTTATGTGCCGTTGAGTAGGACCCGACTCATAGCCATCCCTCCTTGGGTTTCCGAGGCAGTATCACTACAGAAGTAGATTGCCCAGTCTTCCTTCCGAGGAGTGGCTGATGGGTTTGAACTGCCAGCCTTTTGATTAACAGTCAGGTGCCTCAGGTACTATGCTACCAGAGCTCCCATATAAGTATATGCATATCTATCTATCTATCTAACTATACACACACATATATATATAATTCAAAACAAATTTTGAATGCTTTTGTGTATTTGTGAGGATTATTTTCTTTGTGTGTATGTGAGTACTGTGTGTGTATTAATTGTGACTATTAAGAAAAGAAAAGTACTTCATAGAAGCTTTTCTTTTCAAATCTTTTCTTAGGCAAGGTTCCCAAGAAACAATTGAAACAATGATTCCAGTGCACATAATACATTGAGGAAATATTCCATTGGAAATGCCTAAGAGACTTTAACCCCAAGCCCTCCTTCTTTTTCTTCTGCGCAATCTCAGGCGAAGTTTAGATTTGGGCCTGGGCATTACTTGTGGAGCATAAATCACCTTTCACAGTTCTCCCACTCTAGAAGGGGGGAATCTAGTTCTTGTATCCCCAGGGCCTTCCAGCCAATAGGCTCCCACCAGGTAAAGGTGATCCTGGTGAAGGTGACAACATTTATAACAGTGAAGGGATGGAGGTGCTAGCTAGATTTAGATAAGACACCACCTGCATCTACTGAAGTGTTTTGTTTGTTTGTTTCTCTTGTAGCCTTTGCTGTGAAAACATTTCAAAATCATTTTTAGTGCTTTCTTCAAATACGCATTCTAACGTGGGAAAAAAATGAATAGGAGGTACTATGGCACTCAAAAAAAAAGGTTACTCAAACACAGTTATTCTTCAAGGGTTTAGGGAACCAATGGAGCCAGAATAAGAGGAAGAGTGAAAGATTATAATGGTTTTTCCTTTCACTTTTACTTATATGGGATAATAACTACATTTCAGACACATCAGAGTTTCTCATATTTCCGGTCCATACTATAATAATTCAGTAAGTCTATTTACAATCAAGGAGCTCTGGTGGCACAATGCCTAAGGCATTTTGACTGCTAACCAAAACACTGGTGGTTCAGCCAGTCCTCGGAAGGAGGAATGGGAACCCAAAGAGAGGTTGTTATGAGTTGGAAATGACTAGACTGCAGTGAGCTCAGTTTTTGGTATTTACAGTCAAACAAATAACCAAAGAATCCTAACAGTAAAAGTAGATGAATCCTAAAGATCAATTCATGTATCCAAAATTTTACTGAGTACTTCTAAAGTACCCTAAGATCTGTGCTAAGCATTGGTACAGCAAATCTGAATACAATTCAGAACATGTTTTTGTAGAGTTAACAGTTAAAGGCAGGAGACAGAATTTCAAAGCAATATTTAGCACACAAATCTGATAGCTTCTAAAGTGAAATATATGGGAAAAATTATGGTACACAGTAAGATTCAATTACTATGTTTAAGACAGCTTTGGGAATGACAAGTTTTGTTTCATTTAAGTAAGTTACATAATTTGCAGACTAAGCCTTAGTGGCAGTTGAGATAACATTGGGATCCCGTAAAGTTTCTCCCCCCCCCTTTTTTTAAATGTGATTTCTATCACACCAAATATTATTCTGTTATTTTTTAAGGAAATTGGACTTTATTCCATTCAAAGTACTCTGTATCCAATAACTAAACAAACAAACAAACACAAATGGTCACTGCTTAGTTGATTCTGACTCAGGGACATCCCATGTGCTGAGAGTAGAACTGTGCCCCATAGGGATTTCAAGGCTGTGACCATTTGGAAGCAGATTGTCAGACCTTTCTGCCAAAACATCCCTAGGTTGACACAAATCACAACCTTCTGGGTTGTATCCTAGGGCTTAACCAATTGCCCCAGTTGGATTCTGTACCCAGTAGAGAACCTTACATGTTTTTATGTCCACCAGTTCAACATTTAGGTTTGCTTTGGAATGTATCAGTGGAGGGAATATTTATTTGAATGGAAGAGTTCTAAGTGCCGCTTTATTCACACAGACTTCCTTAGGAGCTCTGACTATGTATTCTGATTCCTTCACAATAACATAATTAAAAAAAAAGACAAAAGTTCTTTATGCTCACTGCTTTATTTTCTTTACCTCCCATTCAACCCTTTTTGGTATGACTTCTGGTTTCACAACTTCCTCCAAACATAACCACTAAAGTCTCCGTTGATAACTATTATCTGTCACTTAAATTATTATTCCAGCATAGTTTACATATCCTGACACTTATTTTTCTCTCCAACCTCATCTTTAACCTTTCAGACGGCCTTGTCTCCACTACAGTTTATGTCTTTCAGTCTCTACAATCTCTTTCCCAATAGAGGGCTCTTGACCATGTTCATCCTCCTGCCAGGAATGATATTGCTCTTCCTTAAGGTGGGTTATCTCCTAGTCATCCTTCAGAGCACAACTTCCAGATTTTCCTTGGGGAAATTTTTCTTATTTTAAAAATAGCTCAAATATCTCTGAAAAGCATAGTAATAGAACAGGTAAAGTGTACACTATTAATCCAAATTATTTGTGCTTAAATTCTCTCTTCACCATTAAAAAACTGTGAACTTGGAAAAGTTATTTTCTGGACTATCATTTTATTTTCTTTTTTGAATTTAAAGTAGGAACAATAACTGTATCTATCTAATGGATAACTCACTGCCATCAAGTCAATTCCTGCTCATAGAGAAAATTTTGGACAGAGTAGAACTACCCCCCCCACCCTCGCCCAAGATTTGAAAGGCTGAAAATCTTTACAGAAGCAGTCTGCCTCATCTTTCTCCTGCTGATCATTTTGAAATGCTGATCTTTTGATTAGAAGTCAAATGTTTTAAACACTATACCACTAGTTTGTCATACTGTGGTGGCTAGCATGTTCTGTGATGCTAGAAAGGATGCCATCAGTATGTCAAATGCCATCAGGGACACCCATGGTAGACAGGTTTCAGTGGATCTTCCAGACAAAGACAGATAGGAAGAAGAATTGGCCAGGTTCACCTCTGAAAAAATTGGCCACTGAAAGCCTTATGAAAATGAGGGAAATATTGTCTAATATAGTGCCAGAAGATGAGTCCCTCAGGTTGGAACAGGATCAAAATATGCCCAAGGAAAAGCTGCCTTCTCAAAGTAAGCATTAATTGATGAAGTAAAGCTTTTGGGACTTTCATTTCCTGGTGTGACACAACTCAAAATGAGATGAACGAGCTGAAAACAATCATTAATAAGTTGTTGTTGTTGTTGTTGTTATGTGCCATCGAGTTGGCCCTGACTCATAGCGACCCCTCCTTGGGTTTCTGAGGCAGTATCACTACGGAAGTAGGATTGCCCAACCTTCCTTCCGAGGAGTGGCTGGTGGGTTTGAACCGCCAGCCGTCTGGTTAGCAGGCAAGTGTCTTAGCCACTATGCTACCAGAGCTCCCCATTAATAAGTAGAATGTGGAATTATGAACTATGAATCCAAGAAAATTGGAAACTATAAAAATTAAAAAGGAACACATAAATATCAGTAACTTAGGCATTAGTAAGCTGAAGTGGATGAGTATTGACCATTTTAATTGGGCAATAATGATGCCTATTATGCTAGAAATCACAAGTTGAAGAAGAATGGTGGTGTTCCATTCATCATCAAAAAGACTTTACAAGATCTATCTTGAAGTATGGTGCTGTCAGTAATTGGATAATATATATTTGCCTACAAGGAAGAACATTAAATAATACTATTATTCAAATTTATGGACTAAACAATGAGGTTAAAGATGAAGAAATTGAAGATATCTCTCAACTTCTGCCATCTAAAACTGATCAAATATGCAATCATGATGTATTGATAATTACTGGTGATTGGAATGCAAAATTTGGAAAGAAGGAGCATCAGCACTTAGAATATAGGGCCTTTATGATAGAAATGACACTGTAGATTACATGATAGAATTTTGCAGGACCAATGACTATTACCGACGTGGACTTCACCAGATGGAATATACAGGAATCAAATTGACCTTATTTGTGGGAAGAGATTATGCAGAAGCTCAATATCATCAGTCAGAATAAGGCCAGGGCCAGCAGTGGAGCAGACAATCAAATATTTGTATGCAAGCTTAAATTGAACCTGAAGAAAATTAAAACAGATCCACAGGGGCTAAAATATTAACTTGAGCATATCCCACATGTATTAAGATTTAAAATACAGATTTGACTCATTGAACACTAGTGAGCAAAAACCAGATGAGTTGTGGGATGAGATCAAGGACATCATATATGAAGAAAGCAAAACATCATTAAAAAGACAGGAAAGGAAGAAAAGAATAAAATGAGTGTTAGAAGAGACTCTGAAACTTGCTCTTGAAGGTAGCGTAGCTAAAGTTAACAGAGTAAATGATTAAGTGAAAGAGCTGAACAGAAGATTTCAAAGTGCAGTTTGAAAAGTAAAAATAAATTATTATAATGAAATATATAAACACTTGGAATTAGAAATCCAAAAGGAAAGAATACACTCAGTATTTCTCAAGCTAAAAGAACTGAAGGGAAAAAAAAGCAAACCTGGAGTTGCGACATTGAAGGATTCTATGGGCAAAATATTGAACAATGCAGGAAACATAAAAAGAACATGGAAGAAATACAGTTAGTGCATGAAAAAGTTGTTCAAGGTTCAACCATTTCAGGAGGTAGAATACGGATATAGAACCAATAGTATTGGAGGAAGAAGTCCAAGCTTCACTGAAGAAATTGGAAAAAAATAGCAGCCCTCCAAGAATTGACCCAAGACTCATTGAGATGTTTCAATGGATGCAACTTAGGAGGGGCTGACTCATTTATACCAAGAAAATTGGAAGAGAGATACCTGGCAAACCGATTAGAAGAGATCCATATTTATACCCATTCCAAAGAAATAAGATCATATACAATGCAGAAATTTTCGAACAATATCATTAATAACACACCCAAGTAAAATTTTGCTCAAGATAGTGTAAAAATGGTGGCAGGATTACATAGAAAAGGAGCTGCCAGATATAAAAGCCAGATTCAGAAGAGGATGTGGAATGAAGGACATCACTGATGATGTCAGATGGATGGCTACTGAAAGCTAAGAATACCAGAAAGATGTTTCATTTACTGTTCAAAGACACTGAATTCTGTAGATTCTAAAAATCATGGATAACATTGGAATGGGATGGAAATTCCCAAACACTTAATTGTGCACATGAGGAAACTGTACAAAGAACAAGAGGCAGTCAATTCAAACAGGGAATATGGCATGGTTTAAATCAGGAAGGGCATGCATCGAGGTTTATCTTTCATGACATTATTCAATATGTATCTAAAGTATATATTTAAGTATCTGCCAAAATTGTACTTTTATTTGGATATTGTTTGATTAAAATCTAACAAAACTCTCTATGTGAGAATACAGACACTTAAAAAAATTATTCCTATTGCTAAATATTCATTATGGGTACAGACAATATTTTTAACATCTCTCTTTTAGTTATGAGGTGGGGACTCAACTACTTAACAGTGAGTTGTTGTGGTTATGTGCCATCAAGTCAGACCCGATTCATAGCAACCGCTCCTTGGGTTTCTGAGGCAGTATCACTACAGAAGTAGATTGCTCAACCTTCCTTCCAAGGAGTACCTGGTGGTTTTGAAACACCAGCCTTGTGATTAGCAGTCAAGTGCCTTAAGCACTAAGCTATCAGAGCTCCTACTTAACAGTGAGCAACTACTCAAAATATATTAGTTTGGTAAATTGCAAATATGGCTGGTTATGGATATAGAGATTAATGAAATTCATTAGCATGATAATAGGTGAGGCATTAGAAGAAAGAACACAGGAATTGATGGAAAGATTGAAAATCTTTTAGTTTTCCTCCAATATTTCAAATCCTATGTGGGTTTTTCAACATGAAGTCACTCTCTGACTGAAAAATATAAACTTTACCTAAAGCCCTACCAATGATATCAAAATTTCATAAAGAAACAAGAATATAACAGTTTGAAAATTTGTACACCAAACACTCTCTCGTGTTATTGTGTGCTACTGTATATGCATGTGTTTATGTATTTTGCTTAATCTACTTTGTTTTACATTTCTATCTGGAATAAGCCTTTTGTAAAATTCCTCATCTGTTACATCAGGGTTTCATTACCTCATGACTGTCTGACCTTGTGCTGGGCACAAGTAGACAGGTAGTTCATAACCTTTTGCTGTCAGAATTAGTATGCATGATACCACTTAAACTGTGGTGCAAATTTAGAGAGCATTATTAAATGAGGCATATGCTACTACATTTATAACTGATTCAATCTAGTTATTTTTAGTTTGACCTTTTCTGCATTCATCAGATCAGTTTTGAAACAGACATTGAGGTATACTTTACAGTTCATTATAAAAATTTCTACAGTTGAAATTTTATATGGAGTACTCCAGCTTCTCAGTAGCTGCATGATAAATGTTAGACTTCAATGTTAGCTTAAATAAAAGTGAAGTGAGCATGGATCCTTGGATGTTAATGATCTTTTCTTCAACCTTGCAACAGCTTCACCCTCTGAGTATATCCAGATTTCAATGAATACACCTTGCCTTAGCTATTGAAAGCAAAAGACATAGAACTAAGAACCACTCGTATTATGAATGATTATAAATTATCATTTTCTGACTCTCTTTACCCTTCCTTCATTAATCTGGCATGGAAAAATAACAAAACTAAAGCAATAGATAATATTTAGTGAATGATAGTGCCAATTTTTCTTCTTAACTAGACTGGAAAGAAAACTTAATATTTTCATAGGAATTTCAAAAGCCTGATACTGAGAAGTTACTATTGGAGTGAAAACAGTACTATGCAGAACGTAGTTTCATCAAGTGTGGAGTACGAGATCTATAGGAACACAAGGCAATGAAAACGGGGAAGAAGGTACACAAAAATAAACTGGAGGAGAAAAAGACTTGAATCTGGGACAGACAAAGGCAGGAGTCAACAAATTTTAAAAGCACTTTGGTCTTTCCTCACCATTAGTGAAATTACTTGCAGATGCTATGGGAACCCCTGGATGGTACAAATTGTTAAGTGCCTGCTAAAGTGTTTGCAGTTCAAACCCACTCAGACACTCCTTGGAAGAGAAGCCTGGTGATTGGCTCTGAAAGAGAACAGCTTTGGAAATCCTATGAAGTAGTTCTACTCAGCACAAATGGGGTCACCATGATTTGGAACCAACTTGATGACAAGTGTCAACAAGCTATGGGAAACACACAGACTTTGGTATTGATTCCTGTCCAGTTGTTAGGGATTTACTCTGGTTTAGTGATAGGTGGTATGTGGTAAAAGGTAGATTCATCTAGCTATCTTATGTATTTGTTTTTTTAAAATTATTTTTAGTATTAACTACAGCAATATTAGGGAACTCTAGTGGTATAGTGCCTAAGGCTTTTGACAGCTAACCAGAAGCCTGGTGGTTTAAACACACCAGCCACTCCTTGGAAGACGGGACAATCTTCTTCTGTAGTGATATTGCCTCAGAAATCCAAGGAGAGGTCATTATGAGTCGGGACTGACTCGATTGCTTGGTTTCGGTTGGTTTATAGCAATATTAACATTATACTGTAGATACTATGCTTACTGCCAAATACAGCCAAAGATGATGCTAGTAGCCTAGTGAAATTCAGATCAGAGAATATTTTTAAATGTTGTAGATAAGTTCTTTAATAAATAAACAGTTGGAGAGTATATTACAAAACATGTTTTTTTTCTGGAATATTATGATGATTTTATGCCAATTCTGATTACTAAGGTTGGATCACAAGAGAGATATTACTGAGACTCTGCCTTCAGCTGCCAGCAGAACTGGCTGAAGCCACTGTGGCTGCTGCAGAAATTTAAAAAAAAAGGAAAAAACAACAGACTGACAGCCCACTGAGCAGCACATGGCCCCACCTCAGCCCATGAGTTCGGACCTGCTCAGAATTTGTAGGTTGGGGGAGTGTGGCAAGATGGCAGACTAGGCAGAAAGACTGCACAGACCCTCTTCAACAAAGAAAAGAGAAACCAATTAACACAGACACAGAAGATAATCTTGGACC
>NW_006921940.1:2194521-2196023 GCF_000298275.1 Orycteropus afer afer | reverse complement strand
AAGAAAATCACCAAGACACATCATCATCAAACTCATCAAACCAAAGACAAAGACAGAATCCTGAAAGCAGCATGGGAAAAACAAAAAGTTACATACAAAGGACAGCCAGTAAGAATAAGCTCTGATTTTGCAGCAATCTGCAAGTGAGAAGGCAATGGGATGGTAAATATAAAACCCTGAAAGAGAAAAATTTTCAACCAAGAATTATATACTCGGCAAAAATGTCCCTCAAATATGATGGTGAGATTAGGAGATTTCCAGATAAGCAGAAACTAAGGGACTTTGTTAAAACCAGATCAATCTTACAAGAGATGCTAAAGGGAGTCCTTTGAACAGAGAACCAAAAATAGCAAATAACAATCGACCATTAATACACAAGATGGCATAACCCAGAAACCACAGCTATGAACATATACAAGGTAAAATGAGCTTACAAGATTGTAAACAGGGAACCAGAGACATCAATTGGCAAGTCAGGACAACTACACACAAAAAGAGCAAAAAGATTGTGTACTTACAGAACTTCTAAATGGTGAGGAAGTTAAGAGAATTGTAAGATAGAATGGACTGCTCTAAACTTGGGAAGAAAATTATAAATCATACGGTAACCTCAAAGAAAAATGGTAAACCTTCACATCACAATAAAAAAGAAGACAAGCACAAATATTCAGCATATACTAAAAGAGCAGCAGCAAAGGAAATGATAACACGACTCATAAACATAATGAGCTCAGCACAGAAAATAATATGGAAAAAAGAAACCAGGCACACCATGAAAAAACACATAACAAAATGACAGCAACAAATTCAAACTTATCAATAATTACCTTGAATGTCAATGGATTAAATGTACCACTCAAGAGACAGAGAGTTGCAGATTGGATAAGAAAACAAAACCCTTCAATATGTTGCCTATAAGAGACACACCTAGAGATAAAGACAAAAATAGACTAAAAATCAAAGGTTGGAAAAAGATATATCAAGCAAATGCCAACTGTAAGTGAGTAGGAGTGGCAATATTAATTTCTGATAAAATTGACTTTAAGACAAAAACCACCATATGAGACAAGGAAGGACATTATATAATGATTAAAGGATCAATTGAATATGAATATATAATCATAATAAATAACTATGGACCTAATGAAAGAGCCCCAAAATGCATAAGTCAGACTTTAAAAGAGTTGAAAAGCCAAATAGATGACTCCACAGTCATAGTGGGAGACTTTAATACACAATTTTCTTTGAAAGATAGAACAACTGGAAAGAAATTCAACAAAGATGAAGAAGAGCTAAACAATACAATCCAACAACTTGGCCTTATAGACATCTACAGAGCACTTCACCCAACAGCAGCACAATACATTCTTCTCCAATGCACATGGAACATTTTCCATGATAGACCATATGTTAGGCCATAAAACAAGCCTTAATAAATTTTAAAACATTGAAATACTGCAAAGCATCTTCTCAGATCATAATGCTATCAAATTAGAAATCAA
>NW_006921940.1:2190634-2194209 GCF_000298275.1 Orycteropus afer afer | reverse complement strand
GAGCAGAAATCAATGAAACAGAAAATAGAAGGAGTATAGAAAAGATCAACAGTTCAAAATGGAGTCGAGCCAGTGAGCAGCATGCTTTATCCCTCTGGCATCTAAGGTCTTGAATAACTAGCCACAACAGTTTAAATTAGGAATTTCACTGCTCTGAACAGCTCACAGATTCAGAGCACATCAAACACGCAAGAGCAGAATTAGAGGAAAAGCACAGAGAGATTATTTGGGAAAGAGCTACTGGAGGAGGACAGATGGACAGGCACCCAAGAGATGCTTTGGAAACTCTTCTGGAGCAGTCACTGTGTGTCAGGCAAGGGCACCTGCCTGAGATCCCTGAGCCAAAAGGGAGGATGCCTTATAACAGCTTACCAGCGACCACTCTAATATTCCGGTGGACAGCTGCAGAGACCTGGCTCCAGCAGCTCATCTTGATTTTCTGAAAATAATTTGTGTCTCCTGGGGGCTGGCTGTGTATATGGACACCTCTGCTGAGATTTGTAGGAAAACTTACTATTGGGACAGAAAGGGTAACTCCCTCTGCTCCCAGGGGGTCAGAGAGTAGACTGGGGTCAGACTGGGAGACTTTGTGCTTTTCTTTGTCATAGAGATTGGGACCGCAGGTCACTAGCAGGTACTCCTCTGACCCACAGCTCAAACTGCATGCATTTTTGGCGCTGCAACTGGGTGGTATCACAGACAAACTCCAGAGCCATCCGTTAGCGATCAGGCAGGATTACATCAGTACCGCGGACAGAAGGAACAGGGAGAGGGAAAACCACATTCCTGGGATTTTTGTCTTGGCATTGCTCTTTAGCACTGTGGAGCCATGGAGGTGGGATCTTTGAGTGTGCCTGAAATTGGTGGGAATTTGTGACGCTCTAACAATCAGAATCTTTCCTGAAGTGGAGCTGCAGTCTCACAAATAAATACGTCATCAAAAATAGCCTGCTCAAAGCCCTAGAAAACAGCCCTAGCAACACGAAGCTTTCTTTCTTCTGCTCCCACCTTCTCTACAAATATCTTCTCTCACTCAATAGAAGAAAACATATTCATCCAATTATCATAAAACCTCCCGCTTCGAACTCTAAACCCTCTTTATGACAAACAGAAACATATATCCACACTACACACAGGGATTCTACCACCACAAAGAAAACAGCAGGGTGACCCAATACACTTGCAACAATATATTAAAAAAAAAAAAAAAAGAGCTTTACCTTTTCAAACTATTAAACCATAAAACCAAGACAAAACAAATCAACACGAAACTAGCAGCTAGTGACAACCTAAAGAGACAGCATTCTACCATATTCCAGGAACTTAAGAAGAGCTTCTGCTTTCCAGTAGCCCCAACAACTCTCCTGGAGAACACTGCACGACTGAAGTGGTCTTAGTCTACACCTTCATTTTTTTTTTTCCTCTCTTCTTTCTCTCGTGGTTAACCCCGTCCCTTGTTATTTTGTTTTGTTTGTTTGTTTCTTTGTTTTGTTCTGTTTTTGCTTTTGTTTTCTTTTATATTGATGGTTTATTTATTTGTTTGTTTTCTTTATTCATTATTCTCCTTCTCTACCTTTTTACTCTTGGTGATATATCCTCAGATACTGCAGATTTATCAGTTTTCTTCTTTTTTTCCCCCTTTCTTTTTCTTTTTTTTTTGGGGGGGGGTGTTACTGGTCCTGTGTGATATCAGGGTATATTTTTTGTACATGTGTTTACAGTTTTTTCAATGGTTATTCAATTGTAATTTTTGCCTAACTGACTGGGAGACAGCAACAGTCCTCATAAGATACAAGTAAAGCCTCACCTCCTGCAACTTCACTTACTGAGCAAGAGCCAGCACTTCTTTCTCCACCAATGGGCCAATGATAAAAAACCACCAAGAAGAGCCTGAATCACCCTTGGCTGCTCTTCACAAACAATTAACAGAGATCTTAATACAATACCATACCTCGGAAACAACGGACCATCACAGTCCACACATAGAAGGAAGATAAAGTGGTAGAAACAAGAGAACAGGATACTGACCCAGAATACATCCCTGAGGAAGAAGCAGCATTGGAACTCTCTAATAAGGAATTCAAAAGAATTATATTTAGGTATCTTCAAAAGGATTGAGAGACAGACCAAAGAAAACAAAGAAAAAACTTTAAAAGAATTCTTGAAGAAAATACAAGAACAAAATGACAAAATAAATGAAAAATTAGAAATGATTCTTACAGACAGAAATCCAGAAGATTAATACTAAATTATTAGAAATGGATAAAACATTGGAAGGGCAAAGTGGTAGAATTGATGCAATGGAAGACATCATTAATGAAACTGAAGAAAAATACCTAAATACTTCTTTAGAAAGGGATCAGTCAGAAAAAAAAATCAAAACAAATTGAAGAAAGCTGAACATTCATGTGGGTTACCATCAAAAGAAATAATCCATGTGTCATTGGAATCCCAGCACAGGAAGAGAAAAATAAAACCACTGAGAAAAATTACCCAAGATTTGCTGGAGGAGAACTTCCCTGGTATGATGAAAGAGGAGAACAAATCCATTCAGGAAGTCCAATGAACCCCAAACAGGATAGACCCCAAAAGAAAATCACCAAGACATATCATCATCAAACTCACCAAAACCAAGGACAAAGACAGAATCCTGAGAGCAGCATGGGAGAAACAAAATTTACATACAACGGTCAGACAGTAAGAATAAACTTTGATTTCTCAGCAGAGACCATGCAAGCAAGAAGACAATAGGATAGTATATATAAAACCCTGAAAGATAAAAATTTTCTGCCAAGAATTATATATCCAGAAAAATTGTCCCTCAAATATGATGGTGAAATTAGGAGATTTCCAGATAAACAGAAATTAAGGGAATTTGTTAAAACCAGACCAACCTCACAACAGACACTAAAAAGAGTACTTTGAACACAGAACCAAAAATAACAAATAACAACCAACCATTAATACACAAGATGACAAATCCCATAAAACACAGCTATAGACATATCAAAAGAAAAATGAGCTTATAAAACTGTAAACAGGGAACCAGAAACATCAATTGGTAAATGAGGACAACTACAAACAAAAAGAGGGAAAAGGCTGTATAGTTACAGAACTTCTAAATGGTGAGGAAGTTAAGAGAGTTGCAAGACAAAATGGACTGCTCTACACTCAGGGTGGAAATTATAAATCATAGGGTAACCTCAAAGAAAAATGATAAACCTTCATATCACAATAAAAAAAAGGACAAGCACATTACTCAGCAAATATTAAATCAACAGCAACAAAGGAAATGATAACAAGATTCTTAAATATAATGAGTTCAGCACAGAAAATAATATGGAACAAAGAAACCAGGGACACCATGAAAAAACACATAACAAAATGACAACAACCACATCATACTTGTCAATAATCACACTGAATGTTAATGGATTAAATGTACCACTCAAGAGATGGAGATTGGATAAGAAAGAAAAAAACATAAATATGCTGCCTACAAGAGACACACCTTAGAGACAAAGACAATAATAGACTAAAAATCAAAGGTTGGAAAAAGATATATCAAGCAAATG
>NW_006921940.1:2188967-2190301 GCF_000298275.1 Orycteropus afer afer | reverse complement strand
TCAGACTTTAAAAGAGTTGAAAAGCCAAATAGATGACTCAACTCACTCATAGTGGGAAATTTTAATAAACCACTTTCTTTGAAAGACAGAACAACTGGAAAGAAACGCAATAAAGATGCAGAAGAGCTAAATAAAACACTCCACCAATTGGGTCTTATAGACATCTACAGAGCACTTCACCCAACAGCAACACAATATACATTCTTCTCCAGTGCACATGGAACATTTTCTGTGATAGACCATATGTTAGGCCTTAAAGCAAGCCTTAATAAAATTCAGAGAAGAAATAAAAATAGAAATTCAAAAATTCCTTGAATCAAACGAGAATGAAAACACAACATACCAAAATCTTTGGGACAGAGCAAAAGCCATAATCAGAGGCCAACTTATAACAATAAAAGCACACACCAAAAACAAAGAAAGAGCCAAAATCAACACTTTAAATCAACATCTCCAACAAGTAGAAAAAAAAAAAAAAGAGCAAGAAAAGCCCTCAGTCACCAGAAGAAAGGAAATAATCAACATTTGAGCAGAAATCAAAGAAATAGAAAATATAAGGCCTATAGAAAAAAATCAAACAGGACCAGAAGTTGGTGTTTTGAAAGGATTAATAAAATTGACAAACCAGTGGCAAATTTAACAAAGGAAAAGAGGGAGAGAATACAAATAACATGAATAAGAGATGAAATGGGTGACATCACAACAAAACCAACTGATATGAAAAGGAAAATATCAAGGTACTATGAACTGTACTCCAACAAATTTGAAAATCTGGAAGAAATGGACAGATTTCTACAAACACACCATTTGCCTAAACTAACACAGACTGGCGTTGAAAAGTTGAACAGACCCATCACAAAAGAAGAAATTGAACAGGTCATCAAAAAATTACCCACCAAAAAATGTCCTGACTCAGACGGTTTCACCAGAGAATTCTACAAAACATTCAGAAAAGAACAATACCAATCCTACTCAAACTATTCCAAAACATAGAAAAGGATGAAATCCTCCCTAACTCATTTTATGAAGCAAGCATAACCTTGAGACCAAAACCAGGCAAGGACATCACTCAAAAGGAAAACTACAGACTAATATCTCTCTGGAATATAGATGCAAAAATCCTCAACAAAATCCTAGCCAATAGACTCCAACAACATATCAAGAAAATCATTCATCATCACCAAGTGGGGTTCATATCAGGCATGCAAGGATGGTTCAACATTAGAAAAATAGTCAACATCATCCACCACATAAATAAAACAAAGGAGAAGAACCACATGATCATATCAATTGATGCAGAAAAGGCATTTGATAAAATCCAACACCCATTCCTG
>NW_006921940.1:2167060-2179729 GCF_000298275.1 Orycteropus afer afer | reverse complement strand
TAAAACTATCCAGTTCCTCAAGAAAAATCTAGGGGCAAATTTAAGGGCCGTAATATATGGCATAAATAGACTATCAAACATAACTCAAAATGCACAAACAACAGAAGAGAAACCAGATGATAGGGACCTTCTAAAAATTAATTTTTATGTGCTTCCAAAGACTTCTCCAAAAGAGTCAAAAGAGAACCTACAGATTGGGAAATATTATTTGGTAATAACATATGTGACAAGGGATTTATGTCTCAAATTTATAGAAAACTCCAACACTCAATAACAAAAAGACAAAAAATCCAATTAAAAAATGGGCAGAAGACATGAATAGACACTTCACCAAGGAGGATAATCAATTGGCCAACAAACATATGAAGAAATGCTCATGATCATTAGGTATTAGATAGATGCAAATCAAAATAACAATGAGATACCATCTTGATCCAGCACTAGTAGCAAAGTTCAACAAGACAGAAAATAACAAATGCTGACGAGGTTGTGGAGAGATTGGGCCTCTCCTACACTGCTGGTGGGACTGTAAAATGGCACAACCATTGTGGAAAGCAGTATGGCAATTCCTTCAAAAGTTGGAATTAGAAATACCATTTGACCCAGCCATTCCATTACTAGGTATATACCCTAAAGAAATGAGAACCATGACAAGAACAGATATACACACACCCATGTTCATCGCAGCACTATTTACAACAGCCAAAAGATGGAAACAACCTAAGTGTCCATCAATTGAGGAATCGATAATCAAACTATGGTACATACACAAAATGGAATACTATGCAATGCTAAAGAATAATATACAATCTGCAAAACACTGCATAGCGTGGATGAACTTGGAGGACATTACGCTGAGTGAAATAAGTCAATCACAAAAGGACAAATATTGTATTAATGTGTTATTGTAAAATTTAAGGAAATGTTTATCTATAGAAGGAAATTTTCTTTGTTGGTTACCAGGGGTGGGACGGGAGGGGAGGGAACGCTGTTAGATAGAGATAAGTATTGATTTGGGTGAAGAGAAGTGTAATCTACCAAATGCGAGTGACCAATATTGCAGCATTGAGGATGAGAAAGACATAGAGAAGTACATGGGAGGTACAGACAATAAATATAAACCCTTTTGTACATATAGTACTGCATTGTCAGTGAAAGCTAACATGGATATATGGATGGATAGATGGGTGGACAGGCTGAATGATTAGGTATGTCTATGAAATGGAGAGTGTATCCAAGGACATATATAGGGTTGGCAGACAATGGTCCTATAAGTTCATGTGAATGATCAGAATTCCCAGGTGTACAGTAGAGCTGACAAGGGGTAGGGTTGTGGTCATGGTGTGGTCACAGCCAGCGACCCAGAGGGACCAAGTAGTTGAACCTGTGGGCTTGGGACCATAGTCACAGGGGACATCAAGCTCAATTGGCATAACATACTACACAAAACATTGTTCCACCTCCTACTTTGGTGAGTAGTGACTGGGATCTTAAAAGCTAGCAAGCTGCCATCTAGATGCAACGATGGGTCTCTCCTCATCCAGAACAAAGAAGAATGAAGAAAACCAAAATTCATGGGAACAATTAGTCCTAACAACTGGTACACCATCTGATCTGCAGCCTATACAACTTTAAGATCAAAAGAACTAGATGGTGCCCGGCTATCACTGTCATCCACTTGGAAGGGGATCTATGTAGGAGATCCTTGATAGAGAAGGAGAACAATGTGGAACAAAACTCAAAATCATTTGGAGAAAAAAAAAAAGAGGGGGAGACCTGTTTTGCTGGTCCTATAGAGCCTGGTGGAACCACTGAGACTATGGCCTCTAGCTGCGTTTCAGATCTGGAATTGAACCCACACCTGTGGTTTGCAGCCAAACAAAAGACAAGCATATGAGTTGAACATTTACCTTAAGTAGATACACTCCTTGGAGAGAACAATCATGGGAAAAAGAAGGGCTGCTTATGCACAGGGAGACAGCTCAGAGGGCATGAGTGCATGGAGGGATGGACACAGGGAAGAGGTAACTATGGGAAGGAAGTGGGAGGGGAGCTGTTACATTGTGGTAAACTGTAGTCAATGTCATGAGACAAAGTTTATGTGAACCACTGTATGGAAAGTGAATTTGCTCTGTAAACCTTTACCCAAATCACAATTAAAAAAAAAAGAGAGAGAGAAATATTATTAACAGGTCAATATCATACCTTCATTGTTTCTTCATTTGCAAAGTCACCCAGTCGATGATATAATATCTGGTTTTACACTTACAAGATTTTCTTGCATTTCAGATAATGTCTTGCCCACTAACTTGGACATATGTATATAAGAATGGCTTACTAATTTCAAGGATGATATTTAAAAGATAATTCTTGAATTAATAATTATGCTTTTGTTCATTTTTTTCTACATTTTTAGTAGTCTTGATTAAATCTTCATAATACCTATCACACTAAATCTTTAATAGGAATTGACAATTTTATTTTTTTTAATCTTTTGTCACACTAAACCTTAGGGCAGCTATAATGTTAAAATATCTTAAATGGAAGAAACCATAATTATAGTACCAAAAACTCCAGGTGAGTAGGTAACTAGAATCCATAAGTTATCCAATTGCAGTAAGTGTAAAAATAAACTTGATGTTTTAAAAGATAATGAGGTTGGAAAAAGATTTGTTATAAATTAATAAAACAACAGGAGCTGAGCTTCTCCTGTGAACCTGATTTGAGAGCATTAAAGGAGTGATTTAAAAGTATCTGCAGTTAAGTGCACATATATATTTTTTGCTATTTTATTTCTCCTATTTTATTTCTCCTTTCCATTGTCTATGGTCTCATTTCTTTTTGCGTCATCTTTCCTATTAAATTATGATAGGACATTTTTAAATCTAATAGGCATACATGGCAGCAATAGTGGTTCAGTGGTAGAATTTTCCCCTTTCATGCAGGAGTCCCAGGTTCCAATCCTGGCCAATGTAACTCATAGACAACTACCATTTCTCTCTCAGTGGAGGATTGTGTGTTGCTATGATGATGAACAGGTTTCATCAGAGCTTATAGATTAAGTCAGGCTAGGAAGAATGACCTGACAACCCTCTTTCAAAAATCAGCCAGTGGAAATCCCATGGTTCACAGTGGTCAGATCCACAACCTATCATGGAGTTGACATGGGATTGGGCAAGATTTTATTCAATTGTGCACAGGGTCACCATGAGTCAGAGAAAATTCAAAGCAGACAACAATAGGCACACACCAGTCCACAGAATACTGCACATGTGTGACTGTTGTATTTACCATTCTCAGTACGGTTATATTCACTTCAAATATCTCTCTGGACAGATAATGATTTGCTAGATAAGAAATGATTTTTTGGTATAATGCAAGAATTTAGGGAGTGCACTACCTAGATCATGGTGTCTTTTTTTTTTTTAACAGTTTTTAAACTTTTTATTGTGATTTGGGTGAAGTTTAACAAAGCTGACTCATTTTACATTCAACAGTTCATATACACATTTTTTTGGTGATACTGCTTACATTCCTATTAGCATAACATCTCACTTATTGTCTTTTTAATCTTACTTTGTAAGAGATTCAAAAGTCCCTCTTTAGTCTCAGTTAAGTAAGATTTTGACAAAATGAGGTTATGATACTTTAAGTACCCTAAGGGCCATGAGCAGAGTTCAGTTAACACTCTAAAAACTTATAAATTCTGAGAACAGTATTTACAGAACTAGTGTTTTAATAATTTCATAATAGAAATATTCTAAATTGATGTTAAATTTCTTTGTGCCTTATCCATACTTCTAGCCCATGGTAACAATATAAAAATATGCTTTATGATATCTATGAATAGAATGAAAAATTCCATGCAAAAATTTTAAATAATAAGTTATTTATTTTATATAGCTGCCTTATGTTTTTTAACTCTCTCTTCTCCTCTCACACATATTATCTATATATTACCTGTATAATAATAGTAACTATGATTCTTTTACACATTAAAATATGCAGTATTTCACATTAAATCATTATTAAAATATATTCTGGCACTTTTATATTATGAATAGATGTTTAGAAATTCTATGATTCTCTATGTAAAGATTTAGAAAATTAATTCTCAAAATCTTAACATACATGAAAATAGTAATTCAAATGGCACAGAGAAGTTAGAATTTCTAGTAATTTCAAGATTTTTCTAGAACTCATTGCTGTGTACATATATATGTATATACATGAGAAATATTTTCCATTTTTTAAATGTACTCTTGATTTTTAAAGAAATGATTATTTAATTGATTAAAATGTAATTTGATTCATTTACCCCATTTTTTTTTTCTATGAGAAGCTAAATTAATTGGAATATTGAATTGCACAAAATGTCATACTTTCAAACTGTATCACTCTGGAAACTTGGATCTTCAATAAACTTCACCAGTTGTCAATGCTTTTCTAAGATATGTGTGAATATATATATGTGTATATATATATAAATTTATATATAATTAAATATATATATAAATTAATATATATGTGTGTGTGTATAATTTTCCAGCCATCAAGTAGAAATTTTATGCTGATCACTATTATTTTTCACTTTCTCTTCAATTAATCTGATTCCAATCACCAAAATATTAAATTAAAAAATCAAAAAGTTATTTTTAACATTTTATTACAAAATAGCATAAATTTATATGTATGATAAAAACACACATTTTACATGAGATTGCAATTATATCCATGAGTTAATTTATAGAGTCATTATATCTAATAATCACAGTTTCACTTTTCATTATCTTAATAATACAATTATTAATATGCTTCTTAAATGTTTAACATTATTATCAATAATGTTAAAAAATGATGAAATATGATATGATCTGTGATATAACCCTTTGCCAATCTGAAATCAATTGCAGAATGCTAAAGATTATGAATGACACATTTGTGGTTCAGGGATAGGATACTTGCTTTCCATGATGGAGACCCCAGTTCCATTACAGATCAATGTATCTCAAGTGTAGCCATCACTGTGCTGTTGTTGTTGTTGTTATGTGCCTTTGAGTCAGATACTATTCATAGCAACCCCTCCTTGGGTTTCTGAGGCAGTATCACTATGGAAGTAGATTGCCCAACCTTCCTTCCAAGGAGTTTGCACCACCATCTTTCTGGTTAACAGTCAAGTACCTTAGGCACTATGCTACCGGAGCTCTCAATCACTGTGATAGTTTGGATGTTTTTATGATTCACTGGATCTTCCATACTAAGATGGATGTGGAAGAAAAGCTTGACAGTCTACTTCCAAATATCAGGCAAAAGAAGCCTTAGGGATCACAATGGTTTGATCCGCACCTGCTTATGGGGATGGCATATAATCTAGCCTGGACCAACTTAGAAAAAGCTAACAACAACAAAGATTGTGGAATAAGAAGAGATCGAGTCACTGGAAGCATACTTAAGCTACTAAATCATCCCTACAATGCCTCCTCCCTCCTGCTTGTCACATGAGAAAATACACAGACACTGCTGGGATTCCCATGGCAAACTATACTTCATTTTGATATCCACGCTCCAAATGTAGCTAACTCCACTTCTGTCAAAATTAAAGCATGGAAGCTGTTGTATCAATTAGCTATCACTGAAAAACACTTCTAAATTCAGTGGTTTGAAACTGGCTGGCAGTTGGCTGAGCTAGCCTGGACTATCAAAGTAGATCTTCTGGTCTCTTGTGGCCCCTGTGGTTGGTTTATCTAGGCTGATCTTTGCTATCTTTCCCAGGTTCTTTTCAGGGAAGTGGTAGACACTCAACAGAGTAAGCCCATTTCAAATATCTGGGTCTGCTAACACTCCATTTGTGTCAAAGAAAGTCACAGGACTGATACTCCATTTATGTCAAAGAAAGTCATAAGACTGAAGCCAGCATCAGAGGAGGGAAATTTAATATACTCTTGTGGAAGTGAGGTTAAAAAAATGTAGCAGTTTGGGATAATAATCTAATCTGTCTTCAACTCAGAAATGGTTCAGTTTGTAACTCATTTGCAGTGAAGAGAGTCTCAAAGTCCGGGATATTTCAATAAGACCTTTGCTCTTTAGCTTCCATATACCCACTAGGAAAGCTATCCCAGCTCCAAAACTCTTATGTCAACTTAGAATGAACCACTTACCTCTCCCTGAACCTACTCAATAGTAAATAGTTCTTTTGTATTTTTTCATTATTATATCAAATGCAATACTTAATATTGAATTCAACTGTTGCTGGAGAAAATCAGAGTCTTTTTTACTAGTATTACTTCAGTATCGAGAATATTAACATCAAGTGGAGCCTTGTATTGCCAGGGACAAGTCCTTCAATTTCCTAGATGATTCATTAATCTGCTCTCCTAGCTGACTATATCACAACTCATCCTTTCTCCTCAAAATTCTAACTGCTTTCTTCACCATTCTCCCTTTCAGTAATGATGTCACTTAGAAGGAAAGAATCAGTCACAATAGAATTTTTTACATGCATACATTCTGTCTTCCCTTCTGTTATGATAGACGAAAAGGCTGCACTTTTTTTTTTTAAATAACCCTCAACATAAGCACTATATCCCAATTCATTTATGAAAATTAGTATTTCAGAAACTTTCTTCTCTCTCTTAGTTATCACTTCTCTTCTCACTCTCTTTTCACTATGTTCCATCAGCATATAAAACTGTATATTCCCTCTTCTTGAACAATCCCTTCCCTCGGCCCATATCTAACCCTAGGTTCTAAAACTTTAATTGAAAGGGTTTTCCAAACTCACTGGCTGTAATTTTTTTTTTTTTTTCTTCTTTTGTTTCATGTGCCCACTTCACCACTCTATGGAAAATGCTCATTTCAAGATCACCGGTCTGTCATATTACTAAATCCAATGATCATGTTTTAGTCCTTTGTGTGCTGGTTAATATTTAACAGCATTAAAGGGTGAGGGCACTAATTATAAGAGCTTGCTAAGTTCCATGTTGTAAATATTACAACTATGAGCAATTTCAAGCACCCAACATCATGTCAATGGACAAAGCAGAAAAATCCATGGAATTTTCTTCCACAAGCTATTATGAGCAGGCTGCAAATTGGTTAGCTCTAATTTTTGGTGCTTTGTCTAAAATTAATCACTCAATGCTTCTCAAGTGCACTATCTCTTTCTAAAATTCCATTATATTCTAACGTTAATACTATACTATATATATTGCAATATGCAGATGATACAACCTTGCTTGCTGAAAGTGAAGATGACTTGAAGCTCTTACTGATGAATAATAAAGACCACAGTCTGCGATATGGATTATACTTCGACATAAAGAAAACAAAAATCCTCACAATTAGACAAACAAGCAGCATCATGGTAAGTGGAGAAAAGATTGAAGTTGTCAAATATTTCATATCACTTGGTTCCACAATCAACACTAATGGAAGCAGCAGTCAATAAATCAGACAACATATTGCATTGGACAAATACACTGCAAAAGACCTCTTCAAAGTGTAAAGATGTCTCTTTGAAGGTTAAGGTGCACCTGACCCAAAACCAAACCAAACCAAACTCACTGCCATTGAGTAGACTCCAACCTCATAGCGACCCCCTTTGGATTTCTAATGTGGTAAACGTTTATGGAAGTACATTGCCCAGTCTTCTGTCCATGGAGTGCCTGGTGATTTGAACTGCCAACTTACTGGTTAGGAGTCAAATGCTTTAAGCACTATGTCACCAAAGTTCCTTACCCAAGCCATGTATTTTCAACAGCCTCATATGTATGGGAATGCTGGACAGTGAATAATGAAGACTGAAGAGGAGTTGATGCCTTTGAATTATGGTGTTGGCGAAGAATAACAAAAGCACCATGAACTGCCAGAAAAGTGAACATATATGTCCTGAAAAAAAGTGCAGCCAGAATGTTCCTTGGAAGTGAGAAAGGCCAAGTTTCATCTCACCTACTTTGGTCATGTTGTCAGAAGGGACTGTTTCCTGGAGAAGGAAACCATGCTTGATAAAGTGGAGAATCAGTGAAAAAGGGGAAGACCCTCAGGGAGATAGATGGACACAGTGACTTCCCTGATGGGCTCAGGTATCCAAAGATTGTGAGGATGGCACACCACGAGGCAGTGTTTCATTCTGTTGTATGTAGCATTGCTAAGAGTCAGAGCTGACTCAATGACACCTAACAACAACAACAACAGTATATTCCTTCTCAGATTCTCTTAGGGTACCTGCTCATATCTTTGACCTTTAGATGATGGACTTAACTATTGGTATGCCCTTATACCACCACTTGTCTGTCAGTTGGTCATACTGCGGTGACTTGTGTGTTGCTGTGAGGCTAGAGGCTATGCCACCGGTTTTCAAATACCAGCAGGGTCACCCACGGTGGACAGGTTTTAGTAGAGCTTCCAGCCTAAGACAGAATCAGAAGGAAGGGGCCATCTACTTCACAAAAAATTGGCTAGTGAAAACCCTTATTAATAGCAGTGAAAGACTGTCTGATATATTACTGGAAAACTTTATGAATAGATCTGAAACATTGTGCTATATAATGCCAGAAGATGAGCCCCTCAGGTTAGAAGGCACTCAAAATACAACTGTGGAACATCATCACTCTTCAGAGTAGAGCAAACTTTAATGATGTGGGTGGAGTAAAGCTTTCAGTCCATTTGCTAATGTGGCATGACTCAAAATGAGAAGAAACAGCTGCAAACATCTATTGATAATCAGACCATGGAATGCATGAAGTATGAATCTAGGAAAACTGGGAGTTGTCAAACATGAAATGAAATGTATAAACATTGATATCCTAGGAATTAGTGACCTGAAATGGACTGGTTTTGGCCATTTTGAATCATACAACCATATGATCTACTACACCAAGAATGATAAGTTAAAGAGGAATGACAAGGCTTTCATTGCCACAAAGAATGTTTTAAGATCTATCCTGAAGCACAATGCTCTCAGTGATAAGATAATATGCACATGCCTACAAAGAAGACCATTTAATACTAATATTACTCAAATTTATGAATCAACCACCAAAGCCAAAGAATAGGAAATTAAAGATTTTTACCAACTTCTGTAGTTAGACATTGACCAAACATGCAATAAAGATGTGTTGATTATTACTGGTTATTAGAATACAAAATCTGGGAACAAAGAAGTTTCACCAGTAGTTGGAAAATAATAGAAATAATGCTGGAGATCTCATGACAGAATTTTGCAAGAGCAACGATTTATTCATTGCACATAACTTTGTTTCAACAATATAAATGGTGGCTACACACATGAACTTTGACAGATGGAGTACACAGGAATAAGATAGACTGCATCTGTGGCAAGAGGTGATGGAAAATCTCAATATCTTCAGCCAAAACAATTCCAGGAGCAGACTGTGGAAACACCATCAACTGCTTATATGTAAGTTCAGTTGAAGCTGAAGACAAAACAAGTCCAGGAGAGCAAAAATATGACCTTGATTATATCCCTCCTGAATGTAGAGACAATCTAAAAAATAGATTTGATGCACTGAACTCTAGTGACAAAATCCAGAGGAATTGTGGGATGACATCAAGAATGTCATTCATAAAGAAATCAAAAGGTCATTAAAAAGTCCGGAAAGAAAGAAAATACCACAGTGGGTGTCAGAAGAGTCTCTGAAAATGCCCTTGATCTGAGAGTAGCTAAGGCAAATGGAAGAAATTACAAAATAAAAGAGTTGAACGTAATATTTCAAAGAGAAGCTCATGAAGACAAAGTCAAATATTATAATGGAATTTGCAAAGACCTGGAGTTAGAAAACCAGAAGGGAAGAACACACTTGACATTTCTCAAGCTGAAAGACCTGAAGAAAGAATTCAAGCCTCGAGTTGCAATATTGAAAGATTCTATGGACAAAATATTGAATGATGCAAGAAAAATCAAAAGAAGATGGAAGGAATACATAGAGTCACTCTATCAAAAAGAATGGGTCAGTGTTCATTCTTTTCAGGAGGTGGCATATGGTCAAGAACCAATGGTATAGAAGGAAGAAGTCCAAGGTGCACTGAAGGAATTGGTGAAGAACAAAGATCCAGGAACTGACAGAATACTCACTGAGTTGGTTCAACAAATGGATTCCCTACCAGAGACACTCACTCATCTATGCCAAGAGATTTGGAAGAGAGCTACCTAACCGACTGATGGGGAGAGATCCATATTTGTACCCATTCCAAAGAAAGGTGATCCCACAGAATGTAGAAATTATTGAACAATATCATTGATATCACACACAAGTAAAATCTTCCTGAAGATAATTTTAAAATGGTTGCAGCAGTATATCGACAGAGAACGTCTAGAAATATAAGCTAGATTCAGAAGGGAATGTGGAGTAAGAGATATCATAGCTGATGTCATATGGATCTTGGCTGAAAGCAAAGCATACCAGAAAGATATTTACTTGTGTTTTACTGACTATGCGAAAGCATTCAATTCTCTGGATCATAACAAATTATGGAAAATATTTAGAATAATGAGAATTCTAGAACACTTAATTATATTCATGAGGAACTTGTACACATGCCAGGAGGCTGTCATTCGAACAGAAAAAGGGAATGCTGAAAGGTTTAAAATCAGGATGGGTGTATGTTAGGGATGTATCCTTTCACCATACTTATTTAATCTGTATGCTGAGCAAATAATCCAAGCAGCTGGACTTTATGAAGAAGCATCAGGATTGGAGAAAGGCTTATTAACAACCTGTGATATGCTGATGACACAATTTTGCTTGTTGAAAGTGAGGATGGCTTGAAGCACTTACTGATGAAGATTAAAGACTACAGTATAAGGATTATATCTCAATATAAAGAAAATGAGAATCCTCACAACTGGACCAATAAGCAGCATCATGATAAATGGAAAAAAGATTGAAGCTGTCAAAGATTTCATATTACTTGGTTCCACAATGAACACCAATGCAAGCAGCAGTCAAGATACTAGACAATATGTATAATTGGGCAAATCTGCTACAAAAGAGCTCTTTTAAGTGCTGAAGTGGAAAGATGTCTCTTTGAAGACTAAGGAAAACCAAAACCATGGTATTTTCAATCATTTCATATGCACATGAGAGCTGGGCCATGAACAAGGAAGACCAAAGAAGAGTTGATGCTTTTGAGTTGTGGTGTTGGCAAAGAATGCTGAAGGTACCATGGATTGCCCAGAGAACTAACAAACCTGTCCTTGATATAAAGTGCAGCTGGAATGCTCCTTATAAATAAGAACAGCCAGACTTCATCTGACTTACTTTGGTCATACTGTCAGAGGGACCATTCCCTGGAGAAAGGTATCATGCTTGGTAAAGTGGAGGGTGAACGGAAAAGGGTAAGGCCTTCAGTAAGATGGACTGACACAGTGGCTTCAACAGTGGGCTCAGGTATAGAAAGAACTATGAGGCTGGCACAGGACTGGGCAGTGTTTCATTCTGTTGTACATAAGGTCTCTGTGAGTCAGAGATGACTTGACAGCACCTAACAACAACGTGTCCCTGTATTTCTTTGCTTGTCCATCTACATTCTCACTTGAAGGTCTTATATGGGCCCTTTATTTTAAATACCCTCTACATATCTTTATCAGTCTACTACCAATCTGCCAATTTGTGGTACAGTGGTGGCTTACCTGTTCCTATGATATTGGAAAGTATGCCACTGGTGTTTGAAATACCAGCAGTTCACTGATGACAGACAGGTTTCAATGGAACTTCCAGATTAAGAATAGAAAGAAAAACTTAGTGATCTACTTCTAAATATTAGACAATGAAAGCCTTATGGATCACAGCAGAACATTACCCCATATGGTAGAAGATAAGCCTCCTAGGCTGGAATGTTCTACACAATAGCTACAACAATCCATTTGTATGTAACAAGGATTGGGAATATGATGTATGACTGGTAGTATTTTATTCTCTTATGCATGGGGTCTGTATGATTTAGAACTAAGTCAATGGCAACTAACAACCTATGTATCAGCAAGAATTTTCAAAACAGAAACAGTACCAAATGGACTCAGCCCCAATCAGACAGGTTTCTTAACTTTCAAGGCATGCTGTCATCTGAGGCTTGAAATGTTTTCCCAATATATCCACAGGGTTCACTCACTCAATTTCTTTAGCACTAGAGATTTGAACAATGTCAGATTCTCAATAACACCTTCCTGATCACCATTTGAAATTGCCACACATCTCTACCACAACCAACACTCCTATCTCATTTCTCCTACTTTTCTTTTTCCATCCATAGAACTTGTTCACTTTCTAAAACAGTACACATGCACACACAGAGACACACACACTCGTGGCTGTCTCTGTCTGTGTATATATGCATTTTTTTTTTCCTTCTGTCTTATCTTACTGCTATAGAAGTTCTATGACATCAAATATTTTGTTTCTTGATAAGATTTTGTTCAATGATATATCCTGAAGATACAGAAAAAATACTTGGACATAACATGTCGTTGTTGTTGTTATGTGCCGTAGAGTTGGACCCAGCTCATAGTGACCCCTCCTTGGGTTTCGGAAGCAGTATCACTACAGAAGTAGATTGCCCCATCTTCCTTCCGAGGAGTGGCTGGTGGGTTTGAACCGCCAGACTTTTGGTGAGCAGTCAAGTGCCTTAGGCACTATGCTACCAGAGCTCCTA
>NW_006921940.1:2164936-2166946 GCF_000298275.1 Orycteropus afer afer | reverse complement strand
ACCTTCCTTCCGAGGAGTGGCTGGTGGGTTTGAACCGCCAGCCTTCTGGTTAGCAGTCAAGTGCCTTAGCCACTATGCTACCAGAGCTCCCTTTGATTGTTAGCTATGTTAGCTATGTTTCAAACATTGTGATAAATGTTTTACTGATATTATCTCATCAGTAAAAATGAAAAATCTAGGGCACAGAAATGAAATGCAACGTCAGTTCTACCTACATCTGTAAACATGTAATAAAAGTTAGCATTGCGTAACTCCATATAGTAGCATTTACATTTGCATTACACTGTTATATGTTTTTTTTTTTTTTTTCCTTTATGTGCAGTGTGTATCTCTGTTCTCTTTTCCTGGATACTGGGTAAGTACTTCAGCTGAATGCATTATTATTTTTTTTTTCTAGGCTTAATAGGCCAGACTATGAAAATTAGATTGCCCTGTGGTCTAATTGAGTTTATCAGACTCAATACATTCTCAAAAAATCCCTCTGCACAAAGCAGTAATGAACTCCATTTTAAATACAGTGACTAAGCAACTTAGTATCTCAACACCAAAGTATTATTTGAGATTCACAGGCCCAGAAATCATATAACCAGCTCTCACTTAGTCCATTACAACTCATGGCAGCACCACGTGTGTCAAAGTAGAACAGTGCTCCATAAAGTTTTCAATGGCTGACTTTTTCAGAAGTAGATCTGCAGACCTTTTCTTGAGGCACCTCTGAATGAGCTCAAACCATTACACTTGCAGTCAGCAGCCGAGCGTATTAACCGATTGCACCACTCAGAGACTCTGCACATAGAATATAAAAGGTGATATTTGTTTAAACTTTACATCTTCTATTTCAAAAGCCCCATGCAGAGTGTTCAAAGTAAATATCAGAAAGCCGTGCAATTGTCCTGGTTCACCATACTATGATTTATTTCTGAGAGGATTATAAATCCAGGAGATTTTTTTCCCATTTGTTTTTAATTAGTAGATATCTGTGAAAAAGATCTTGTTTTCATTATCTGCTCTGTATGTATATTGAGGAAGGAGCATGTTGAGAGGAGATAATGCTCAAGTTTGCAAATCCCTACAAAGGCACTGAAATTGCAGACCTTATAATCTAGCATTGTTTAAAAAGCTATGTGCCTTTAATTCAAGGTTAAACAAAGTTTAATGGGCAATGTAGATAACTGTTATTTTTATGGATCAAAAGTTATGTTTTTTAATTATAATCATTTATACTATTGAAAAAAAATATGATTTAATAAAAAACAAAGTTTTGTTCTATTTATTTACTTCTTATTTAAACCATATACCTCCTAGGAGCTTATTTCAGTTCCTGTAAAATAGGTCCTTTGAGAAGTGAATTGATTCCTTCAGATTTTTTAGATGCCACTTTCTAACACTATACAATATTCTATAAGAGTATAGAAGGGGACAGTGAGTAGGTAATTGAAGGGCAAGAAGAAAATAAAGATGGGAGGGGAACATTTAAATATAATAGTGAAAAAATGAAAATGATATACAGGACCTAAGGAATGCAATCTTTATAACCTATTTCTTTTTATTTCTGTCTTCTTTTAAACTTATTCTTCTGTTCCTACAGAGAAGAAGAAATAATATGAAACTGACTCAGACCCAATCATGCTCAAAAACCCAAAACCGAAGATCAACATAAGAACAACCACTTATGGAAGTTTGCAGCAAAAGAGCTCATATGATTATTGTTTAAAATTCTATTGCCATGAATGAAAAAACAGAGAAAATTCATCCACTATCCTGTGTGGTTAGCCTATACATTGTCCTTATGTTGAAATGCACTTCTATTTAACCATCCTTAAATTACTCAGAATGAGTTGTTTCTGGAAGAGTAAGAGATAGAGTATGAAGAGATTTCATAATTGAAACATACATGAGTAGAGTTTGAATTTTTTTTTTTTTTTTTTTTAGGATTTGGGTGAAGATTTACAGAGTAAATTCACTTTTCATACAGCAGTTCACTTATACTATGTCTCATGTCATTGACCA
>NW_006921940.1:2150033-2159774 GCF_000298275.1 Orycteropus afer afer | reverse complement strand
CTTACTGGCTGTCCTTTGTAGGTAACTTTTTGTTTCTCCCGTGCAGCTTTCAGGATTCTGTCTTTGTCTTTGATTTTGGTCATTTTGATGATGATGTGTCTTGATGATTTTCTTTTGGGGTCTATTCTGTTTGGTGTTCGTTGGACTTCCTGGATGGATACATTCTCATCTTTCATCATTTCAGGAAAGTTCTCCAGTTTGAATGTTTTTGAGAACAAGTGATTTTTTAAAAATGTTTTATTGTGTTTTAGCTGAAGGTTTACGCAGTAAATTAGATTTCCATTCAATAATTTATACAGAAATTGTTCCATGATATTTGTTTCCATCCTCACAATGTGTCACAACGTTCACTATTTCCTTTCCACTTTCCCTATCCACTCAGTTTCCCTGTACTTCCTTGTCTTCTCATCTTTTCTTTTGGGTAAATGTTGATCTTTTGGTCTCTTATAGTTGATTGCTTAAAGGAGCACATACTTCAAGGGTGCTATTTTTTATTTTATAAGCCAATCTATTACTTGGCTGGAAGGTGACCTTCAGGAGTGGTTTCATGTCCAGATTAAAAGGGTATCTTGCAGAGATAGTCTTGAGGGATGCTAGAAGCTCTATCAGTCTAGTAAGTCTGAACTTTTTCATGAATTTCACTTTTGTCCTACAATTTTCTCCCATTCTAACCAGGATTTTTTATTACATCCCAGTCAGAGCAGTCCATAGTGGTGGCTAAGCATCATCTAGCTCTTCTGGTCTCAGGCAACAAAAGGTTGTAATTCATGTGGGCCATTAGTCCTATTGACTGATTTCTTTCTTGTGACTTTAGTTTTCTTCACTCTCCTTTGTTCTAGATGGGAAGAGACTGAGAGTTGTATCTAAGATGGCGACTTGTAAATATTTATGACCCAAGATCCTACTCAACAAACTAGGATATAGAACATCATTTCTATGAACTGTTGTTTTTTTGTTAGATGCCATCAAGTCAATTTTGACTTATGGTGAGCCTATGTACAACAGAACAAAGAACTTCCTGATCCTGTGCCATACTCACAAGTGTTGCTTTGCTTGAGATTATTTCTCCTAGGCATTGTGACAATCCATCTCATCTAAAATCTTCACTTCACCATTTTTGCACACCCTCTACTTTAGCAAGCATGACATCTTTCTTCAGGGACAGATCCATTCTGATAATGTGATCAAAGTACAAAAGACAAAGTGAGGCCATTTTCACTTCTAAGGAACATTCTAGCTGCACTTCTTCCAAGACAGATTTTTTCTTTCTCCTGGCAATCCACAGTATATTCAATATTCTTCACAAACACCACGATTCAAATGTGGTTCTTCCTTATTCTTCTCCAGTCCTCCTTATTCACTGTCCAGATTTCACATGCAAATGAGGCTATTGGAATGACAATGGCTTGGACCAAGCTCACCTTAGTCTTCAAAGTGACATCTATTCTCTTTAACACAATGAAGAGATCTTTTCCAACAGATATATCTAATGAATTATGTAGTTTAATTTCTTGAATGCTGCTTCCTTTGGTGTTGACAGTGGATCAGTTAGTGTTTGGAGTCGTCTTCCCTTTCAACAAACAAGGTTGTGTCATCCTCATATTGCAGGTTGTTTTGAGTCTTCCTCCAAACTTTATCTGCATTTTTCTTCACATAGTCCAGCTTCTCAGATTATTTGCTCAACATACATATTGAATAAGAATGGTGAAATGGTACCACCCTGACACACACTTTTCTTGATTTTAAACCTGGCAGTATCCCCTTGCTCTGTATGAGTGAGTGTACCTTGGTCTATGTATATGTTCCTCTCAAACATAATTAGTGTTCTGGAAATTGTATTCCTCATGATATTATCTATAAATTGTTGTGATCCACAGAGTTGAATGTGAGTAGGAAACAATCTTTCTGGTGTTTACTTTCAGCCAATATCTAACTGACATCAGCAATCATGTCCCTAGTTCTACTTCCTCTTCTGAATCCAGTTTGAACTTTTTGGCAGTTCTCTATATATGTACTGCTGCTACCAATTTTATTTTAATCATTACTATTTTCATTAATGTTTTACTTGCATGTAACATTAATGATATTGTTCAAAAATTTCCACATTCTGTTCAGTCACTTTTCTTTGGAATGAGCACATAATGAATCTATCCAGTCAATTGGCATCTCAATGGGTAGTCTATCAATCACTGGAGTTTTGTTTTCTGCAAATTCCTTCAGTACTGCTGAAATATATTCCTTCAAGACCATTTGTTGTTGATCATATGCTACCTCCCGAAATAGTTAGACATAGGCCAATTTTGTTGGTACAGTGACTGTATATTCCTTCTTCTTTGGATGCTTCCTGCATTGGTCAATATTTTGCCCATAGACTTCTTCAATATTGCAACTCATGGCTCAAATTTTTCTTCAGTCTCTCAGCTTGAGAAATGTTGAGTTTGTTGTTCCCTCTTTATTTTCTAACTCCAGGTCTCTGTCATTTTATTATAATAATTTGTCTTCCCAAATTATCCTTTGAAATCTTCCGTTCAGCTCTTTTACTTCATCATTTCATTACATTTTCTATATAGCTACTCTCCCTTCAAGAGAAAATTTCAGTCTCTTCTGACATTCATTTTGATTGTTTCTTTCCTTCCTATCTTTTTAATGATTTTTTTTTTCTTTCTTCATGTATAATGTCTCTGATACCATCTCACAACTCATCTGATCTTTGATCATTGGTGTTCACAGCATCAAATCTATTCTTCATATGGTCTTCAAGTGCTTACCTCTAATTTATAAGATTATCAGTGATCAATATGCAGAAGTAGAATGCCACTTCTTCCTTCCTAGTCTGGAAGCTCTGCTGAAACGTGTTCACCCTGGGTGACCCTGCTAGTATTTGAAACAACAGCAGCATAACTTCTAGCATCACAGCAATTCACATGCCAACAGTGTAGGACAAACTCACAGCTGAACTAAATTACACCAATCGACCTAGAAGTCCCATGAGTCTGTGGTCCTTAGTCTTCAAACCCAGTAAATTCCATTACCTATATTTGGGAAATATTCATTACTTTTCCCTTTATGTGCTTTATTATATATATGAATGTATAGGCAGCACATATAAAGAGGCCTATACATATGCTCTCAAATATATCTAAATATGCATGTACTTCCATATGTCCTCCCACTTCCATATAGCACATATATTTACCTATGTAACCACTCACACTTTTTGCTTATTATTACTGTTGCAAAATTGTGTATTTGATAGCATATATCATAATTGCCCTTTATCCTTGCATACTTTTCAGCGTCTTTAGTTTCTTCAATGAAGATTTGCTGACTCCCCTCATATTGCATATTGCATTTCCTTCAACAGAATTAACACATATCCACTGTTTAGTAAGTGATACCTGCGCCTTCCTTCTCCCCTACCTGGTAACCATCAAAGAGCTTTGCTGTCTGTGTATACCTTGACCTTTAGAAAAGTGGTATCTTAGCATAATGTCCTCTAGATTAATCCATGTTATATTTTATTATCTCATCATTATTCTATATTGTTGGATAATATTCCATTTTATGTAAGTATTACAATTTGTTTAACATTTATCAATTGATGGGCACTTAGGTTGTTTCCATCTTTTTGATGTTGTGAATCATGGTGAAATGGACAAGTGTGTGGATATCTCTATTCTTGTCACTGATCTTATTTCTTGATGACATGTACCTAGGAGTAGGATGGCTGGATCATAATGTATTTATATTTCTAGCTTTTTGAGGAAGCACTATGCCATTTTCCCAGTGGTTGAACCATTAACTGATACCATCAGCAGTGTAATGTCAATTTTCCCACAACCTTGCCACCATTTGTGGTTTACTGATTTTTTTTTTTTTTTTTTAATGAGTGACATTTTTTCAGGGCTGAGATAGTATCTCACTGGAATTTTGATTTGCATCTCTCACCACTTGTCTGTCAGTTTGATGTATTGTGGTGGCTTTTGTGTTGCTATGATCCTGGAGCTTATGCCACTGGCATTTCAAATACCAGCATAGTCATCTATGGTGGACAGGTTTCACAGGACAGACAAAGACAGACTAGGAAGGAGAATGGGGCCATCCACTTCTGAAAAAAAAAAAAAAAAAAAAAAACGGGCACTGAAAACTTTATGAATAGCAGCAAAACACTGTTTTATATATTACTGGAAAAGTTTGTGAATAGCTGTGAAATGTTGTGTAATATAGTGCCTGAAGATGAGCCCCTCAGGTTGCAAGCCACTCAAAATAGTATTGGAGAAAGGCTGCCTCCCCAAAGTAGAGTCGATCTCAATGATATAGATGTGGTGAAGTTTTCAGGACCTTCATTTGCTGATGGGGCTGACTCAAAATAGGAAGAAACAGCTGCAAAAAAATTATTAATAATTGGAAAATGGAACGTATAAAGCGTGGATGTGGGAAAATTAGAAGTCGTCAAAAATGAAATGCAACAGATAAAGATGGATATTGTCTGGTGGCATATTGCCTAAGACATTTGACTGCTAACCAGAATGCTAGCAGTTGAAACCTACCAGCCACTCCTCAGAAGGAAGACTGGGCAATCTACTTGTATAGTGATAGTGCCTCGGAAACACAAGGAGAGGTCACTATGAGTCAAACCCAACTCGACAACAAGAGAGTTTGAGTGAGCTAAAATGGATGGGTATTGGCTATTTTGAATCAGACAATCATATGATCTACTATGCCAGGAATGCAAATTGAAGAGGAATGATGTTACATACATCATCAGAAAGAAAATCTTAGGATCTATTCCAAAGTACAATGCTGTCAGTGATAGGATAATAGCCATATGCCTACAAAGAAAACCATGTAACACTATTATTATTCAGATTTATGCACCAACTGCGAAAGCCAAAGATGAAGAAATTAAGTTTACAAACATCTTCAGTCTGAAGTTGACCAAACATGCAATTAAGATATATTGATAATTATTGGTGATTGGAAAGCTAAAGTTGGAAACAAATAATTGTTGGTTGTTGGAAAATATAATCTTGATGATATAAATGACACAGGAGATTTCATAATGTAATTTGCAAGACCAACTGCATACACATTGCAGATACTTTTGTTTTATTTTAACAACATTAATGGTGACTATACACATGGACCTCACCAGATGGGATAAATAAGTAGAAGGTGATAGAGAAGCTCAATATCATCAGTCAAAACAAGGCAAGGAGCTGACTGTGGAATGGATGATCAATTGCTTATATGCAAGTTCAAGTTGAGCAGAAGAAAATTAAAATTAGTCCATGCAACCCAAAATATGACCTTGATTATAAACCACCTGAATTTAGTGACTATGTCAAGAATAGATTTGATGCATTGAATATCAATGACCAAAGACCAGATGAATTGTGGGATGACTTCAAGAACATCCTACATGAAAAAAGCTAACAGTCATTACAAAGACAGGAAAGGAAGAAAAGACCACCAGCCACTCCTAGGAAGGAAGGTTAAGCAATCTACTTCCATAGTGATACCACAGGGGAAACCCAAGGAGAGGTTGCTATGAGTCGGATCTGACTTGACAGAAGTGAGTTTAGTTTTTTTTTAATGATTTCTTGGAATAGTTATTTGTAGTTTTCTTTGTACAGCTCGTGTGAGATTTATTCCCAAGTATTTTATTTTTTTGGTAGCTATTGTAAATGGTATTGATTTCCTTATTTCCTTTTCAGCAATTCTCTTTGCTGGTGTAGAGGAATCCAATAGATTTTTGTATGTTGTTCTTGTATCCTGCCACTACGCTAAATCTCTCAATTAGTTCCAGTAGTATTTTTGCTGAGTCTCTTGGGTGTTTTAGGTATGGGATCATATCATCAACAATTAGGGATACTTTGACTTCTTCCTCACCAACTTGGATGCCTTTGGTTTCCTTTTCTTGCCTTATTGACCTGGCTAGGACCTCCAATAGAATACTGAATAGAAGTGGTGATAGAGGGAATCCTTGTCTGGTTCCTGTTTGCAAGAGGAATGGTTTCAGTCTCTTTCCATTGAGAATAATGTTGGCTGTTGCCTTTGCATATATGGCCTTTATTGTGTTGAAGAATGTCCCTTCTATTCTTATTTTGCTGAGAGTTTGATCAGGAATGAGTGTTGGATTTTATCAAATGCCTTTTCCACATAGATTGACATGATCATGTAGTTCTTTTCCTTTGTTTTATTTATGTGATGGATGATATTGATTGTTTTTCTAATGTTGAACCATCCTTGCATGTATTCATAATTTTTTTTTTTTAATATGTTATTGGAGTCTATTGGCTAGGATTTTGTTGAAGATTTTTGCATCTATATTCATGAGGTATATTGGTCTGTAGCCCTCCTTTTTAGTGATGTCTTTACCTGGTTTTGGTATCAAGATTATTTTTGCTTCATAAAACAAATTTGGGAGAATTTCATCCTTTCTTTTGTTCTGGAATAATTTGAGTAGGATTAGTGTCAGTTCTTTTAACGTTTGGTAGAATTCTCCGGGGAAACTGTCTGGGCTAGGACTTTTTTTTTTTTTTTTGTTAATTTTTTTAAGACCTATTCAATTTCTCCTTTTGTTATGGGTCTGTTTAAATTTTCCACCTCAGTCTCTGTTAGTTTAGGTAAGTAATATGTTTCTAGAAAGCTATCCATCTCTTCTAAATTTTTCAATTTGTTGGAGTATTGTTCTTCATAGTATCCTAATATTATCATTTTAATTTCTGTTGGTTCTATTGTGGTATTTCCCAATTTGCTTCTTATTCATGTTATTTGTATTCTCTCCCACTTTTCCTTGTTAAATTTGCCAGTGGTTTGTCAATTTTTTTAATCTATTCAAAGAATCAACTTCTAGTCTTGTTGATTTTCTGTATTGTCTTTTTATTTCCTGTTTCATATTTTTTTTGCTTGAATTGTTGTTATTTCTTTTCTTCTGGTGAGTTTAGGATTTTTTTGTTACTCTTTATCTAATTGTTGGAGATGTTGGTTTAAGGTATTGATTTCGCTGTTTCTTCTTTTATGATGTGTGCATATATTGGTATAAATTGGCCTCTGATGACTGCTTTTGCTGTCCCAAAAATTTTGGTCAGTTGTGTTCTCATCTTCATTTCATTAAAAGAATTTTTAATGTCATTTTTTTTTCCTTCTATTACCCACTCATTTTCAAGGAGCATGTTATTCAGTTTCCACGTGTTTTCTCTTTTTCCATTCATCTTCCTATTGGTGATTTCCAATTTTACAACATTGTGATCTGAGAAGATGCTTTGCAGTATTTCAATGTTTTTAAATTTATTACGACTTGCTTTGTTGCCTTACATATGGTCTATCCTAGAGAATGTTCCATGTGCACTGGAGAAGAACGTGTATTGTCCTGTTGCTAATATTTGTTTTTAAATCCTAAAAATTTCCCAAATAGAAAATTTTAAAGAAAGAGTATAATTACTAATGTGTGAAGAATGTAACAGTGACATTGGGAAATTCTTCTGAAGAAAAAAAAAAGTAGAAGTCATAGTGAATTTCAAATGTTTTAAATTAATAAGGAAAATAATTTACATAGAAGAGGGAAAATTTTGTATCAAGAAAAATTTTCAATAATAAAAAATTATGCTGCCAATCTAGGCCTTAGTCAGATAATTAAATGTGAGTCTGCCTAGCACAGTGAATTAAATCCAAGTTTGCTCAGTTTAAAAAAAACTGTTGTATTCATATCATTAAGCATTGTTTTATGATAGTACCATTACCTATTCCTTCTAGCTGAAAAATCACTTTGCCTAAATATCTTCTTTACACTCAACCTACTGATCATGCTCTCATATTAATAACTATATTTCATATAATTTTGTTTAATTGACATGAATATTATCTATTAAATCTCTATTAGACTTGTTGAGCTATATGTCTGTGAAAATCTCCAAACTTTCACTACTTTTGTTGCAAAAATTCTGTTCATATCGGCAATGGTGTTGATGGTGAAAACAGATTCTACAGGTGTATGTTAAAACTGGTTAAGGGATGAAATGTTATTGTTGTTGTTATGTGTCATCAAGTTATCTCTGACTCATAGCAACCTTATGTACAACAGAATGAAACACTACCTGGTTCTGTGCCAGCCTCACTGAGCTGATCACTATAGCCACCATGTTTATCCATCACATTGAGAGCCTTCCCCTCTTTCATCGACCCTCCACTTTACCAAGCATGACATCTTTCTCCAGAGAATGGGCCCTTCTGAAAACATGACGAAAGTAAGTGAGATGAAGCCTGGCCATTCTGGCTTCCTAGGAGCATTCTGGCTGCACTTCTTCCAGGATAGATCTGTTAATCTTTTTAACAGTCCATGGTACCTTCAGCATTCTTCACCAACACCACAACTAAAAGCATCAACTCTTCTTCAATCTTCCTGATTCATTATCCAGCTTTCAAATGCATATGAGGCAATTGAAAATGCCATGTCTTGGGTTAGGCACATCCTAGTCTTCAAGGAGGTATCTTTGCTCTTCAGGACTTGAAAGAAGTCTTTTGCAGCAAATTTGTCCAATGCAATACATCTTTTGATATCTTGACTGCTGCTTCCATTGGCATTGATTGTAGAACCAAGTAAAATGAAGTCTTGACAACTTCAATCTTTTCTCCATGTATTGTGGTGTTCTTTATTGGTTCAGTTGTGAAGACTTTGGTTTTCTTTACACTGAAGTGTGACCCATATTGTAGAACATAGACTTTAATTTTCATCAGTAAGTGCTCTAAGTAATCCTCACTTTCAGGAAGAAAAGTTGTGTTGTCTGCATATTGCCAGTTGTCAATAAGCCTTTTTCTGATCCTGATGCCACATTCTTCTTCATATAGTCCAACTTCCCAGATTACCTGCTCAGCATACAAGTTGAATAGTACGGTAAAATGATACAATCCTGACACACTCCCTTTCTGATTTAAAACCATGTAGTATCCCCTAGGTGAAGAAACAGAGACAGAGGCAGGAATCCAGATAAGGCTGGGGACCCAAGCCATGCCCTTCCCAAGTGGTGGGAAGGAGGCAGGCATCTATGTACAGGGAGGATGGGGAAGGTGGAGAGGTTTTGAACAGCTAAGGAAGACAAACTTGTCTGTCTGTTTGTCCTGCTGTGGTGGCATGTTGCTATGATGCTTGAGGCTGTGCCACTAGTGTCTCAAACCCAGTAAGGTTGCACATGGTACACAGGTTTCAACAGCTTATAGACTGAGACAGACTAGGAAGAAGGAGGAGGCCATCCACTTTTCAAAGAATTTGCCAGAGAAAATCTTATGAATGCCAAAGAAACACTATGTGATACATTACTGTGAAATTTCATGAATAGCCTGGAAACATTGTCCGATACAGTGCAGGAGGATAAGCCACTTAGGTCAGAAGTCTCTCAAAACAGGAACAGGAAAGAGCTGCATCATCAGAGTAGAACCAGCTTTAACGATTTGGATAACGTAAAGCTTTTGAGACCTCAATTTGCTGATGTGGCATGATACAAATTGAGGAAAAACAGCTGCAAACATCTATTAATAATCAGAACATGGAATTATGAAGCATGAATCTAGGAAAATTGGAAGTTGTCAAAAAGGAAATGGAACGCATAAAGATTGATATCCTTGGCATTAGTGAGCTGAAATGGACTGGTTTTAGCCATTTTGAATCAGACAACCATATGATCTACTATGCCGGGAATGACAGTTTGAAAAGGAATGGCATGACATTCATCATCACAAAGG
>NW_006921940.1:2142929-2149323 GCF_000298275.1 Orycteropus afer afer | reverse complement strand
AGAATAGCTAAAGCAAATGGAAGAAATGAAAAGGTAAAAGAGCTGAACAGAAGATTTCAAAGAGCAGCTCTAGTAGACAAAGCCAATTACTATAACGAAATGTGCAAAGATCTGGAGTCTGAAAACCAAAAAGGAAGAACATGCTTGGCATTTCTCAAACTAAAAGAACTGAAGAAAAAATTGAAGCCTCGAGCTGCAATATTGAGAGATTCTATGGGCAAAATATTGAATGGTGCAGGAAACATCAAGAGAAGATGGCAGGAATACACAGAGTCACTGTGCTAAAAAGAACTGGTTCATCCATTTCAGAAGTGCCACATGATCAAGAACCAATGTGTGATAGTTGGAGCTGTGTGTCAACTTGGCTGGGCACAATTCTGTGTGGTTTGAGCTGTTGTGGTGTGGTTGTTCCCATGATGGGATCAGATGACTGTTCTGAGTGGCCAATCTGTTGAAGGGGAATTTCCCTAGGGGTGTGGCCTTCTTCCAATATGTTGTTGTTATGTGCCATCGAGTCAAACCCGACTCATAGTTACCCCTCCTTGGGTTTCCGAGGCAGTATCACTATGGAAGTAGGATTGCCCAACCTTCCTTCTGAGGAGTGGCTTGTGGGTTTGAACCGCCAGCCTTCTGGTTAGCAGGCAAGTGTCTTAGCCACTATGCTACCAGAAACATTAGTATGAATTCAATATGTTGTTGTTATGTGCCATCGAGTCAAACCCGACTCATAGTTACCCCTCCTTGGGTTTCCGAGGCAGTATCACTATGGAAGTAGGATTGCCCAACCTTCCTTCTGAGGAGTGGCTTGTGGGTTTGAACCGCCAGCCTTCTGGTTAGCAGGCAAGTGTCTTAGCCACTATGCTACCAGAAACATTCTAGGAAGAGAGACTTTCTTCTGTGGATCGGGATTCTGTCGTGCTGCCTACAACTGTCCGTGAGTGAACAGTCCACCATCAGCCTGGAGATCTTGGATTTGTCATTCCTTGGAGTTAACAGCCAGTGTTCTGCCTGCCTGCCAGCCTTGAGCTCCTCAGCCCTTGCAGTTGCAAGAGCCAGGAAAAGCCTCCAGCTTGACGTTTGATCCAAGAACTTTGGACTTGCCAGCTTCTCTAAGTGTGTGAGCCATTTTCCTAAGATAAATTTCTCTCTATATATACATATATATAAGCTTTACTGGTTTTTGTTCCTCTAGAGAACTCAGTCTAACACATCTGGTAGTGAGAGTGGTTCTAGAGACAAAATGCTAAGGATGGGCTTCCTAAATTGGTTTTCCAGTTTGATTAATCTTAAAGACACTAGTAACCCTGCATCTGTTAGCAAAGAGGGCCCTGCTAATCCGTGCTGTGAGTTGGCAACATTAATATGCAAAATAGCACCACCAATAGATCAAGTACTTGTGAGAAGTGACCCTCTGGGTGATCCGATATTTGATACTTTTCTGCAATTTAGTCAGAATGAGGAGTATAAGGAAGCTGGTTGGTTGGTCCTAGTTACACTAGACAAAGTGGTGAAAGAGTGAGATGAGCTCAGAGCTGCTGAGTCTCAGCTTAAGTGCAGCATAAAAGACCTCAGTACTTCCAGTTGTGCTCTGAAAGAAAGCCTTATATCTTCTAGTAACTGAGCTGATATTGTTGAAAAACAAACCCAGAGTTTTATTGTAAGGGTGGCTGAATTACAAATCCAATTAAATTGCCAACCCAGAATGGTATCTGATGTTAAAGTGAGGGCACTGATTAGAAAAAAATGGGATCCTGAAACCTGGAATGGGGACATATGGACAGATAGTCAGGAAGATCAGGATATGGAGCCTGTAAATTCTGTTGAATCCCTCCCATCTGAACAGATTACTGTAAAACCATTATCCCCTCCCCCTCAGTTTGATAGGACTAGCAAAACCAGTCCTGCTGGGTCATTGCCTGAGGCAGAGGCCATGAAAGACATTCCTGAATGCTCTGAGGAATTGCCTCAAACACTCATTGTTGCTGTTAGGCATGTAACCAAAGTTAAGTCCAAGTGAGCCCCAAAAGGTGAAATAGAAAGTGTGACTGAGGATGTGGTATGCTATACCTGAAAAGACCTATTTGATTTTGCTAACATGTACAGACAGAAACCTGGAGAATATGTATGGGAATGGCTAATGAGGGTGTGGGATAATGGTGCAAGGAATGTAAGATTTGATCAGTCTGAGTTTATTGATTTAGGCCCACAAAGTATAGATTCTTCATTCAATGTCTCAGCTCGAGAGGTTAGGAAAGATCGAATAGTTTATTTGGTTGGCTTACTGAGGCATGGATTATGTGGTGGCCTATGCCTTAAGTCAAGTTGAAGTACCAGACCTGCCTTGGTATAATGTAGAAGAAGGCATCCAGAGGCTTAGGGAAATTGGCCTGTTAGAATGAATGGATTTATCAGATTAGACCCCTAGAGCCAGAAATGGAGAGTCCAGAAGGCAGGCCTTTCACCAGTACTGTGAGGAATAAATTTGTGAAGGAAACTCCAGCACCCTTGAAGATTGCTGTGATTGCTATTTTATGTAAACCTGATTTGACAGTGGGAACTGCCCTAATTGAACTAAAACTATGATGGGGCTGATTGGACCCCGTGGTAGTAGGGGCCAAGTGGCAGCAGTTAATTGACAAAGGCAAGGTGGGTGTGGTTACCATAATGGACAGCAGAGTCAGAACAGTAATCAGAATAGTCTGACACATGTGGAATTATGGCATTAGCTACTTGCTCATGGCATTCCTAGTAGTGAAATACATGGCAAGCCTACTAAATATTTACTTGATCAGTGTAGACAGAAGAATTATAGGTCACGTGAACAGCAACCTAGATTGAATCACCAGAATACAGAGTCACGACCTCTCAATTCCTAGACATGAGTCAGTTTACGGATCTACAACCCCTTGAATGAAGGGGAGGCCAAGGCCTTTTGAGGAAGGACCCCACTACATTGCCAAAAATCTATAATGTCAGTCTTTCTCCTAGCCTTCCCCAAAGGAATCTGAGACCATTTATGAGAGTGACTGTTCATTGGAAAAAAGGAAATAATCAGACGTTTCAGGGATTACTGGACATTGGCTCTGAATTTACACTAATTCCAGGAGACCCAAAGCATCATTGTGGTCAACCGGTCAGAGTGGGGGCATATGGAGGTCAAGTTATTGATGAAGTCTTAGCTAAAGTGTGTCTTACTGTGGGTCCAATGGGTCCCCGAACCCATCTGGTAGTGATTTCCCCAGCGCCAGAATGCATAATTGGAATAGATATACTTAGCAATTGGCAGAATTCCCACATTGGCTCCCTGACATGTGGAGTAAGGGCTATTATGGTAGGTAAAACCAAGTGGAAGCCATTAGAACTGCCTTTACCTACAAAAATAGTAAACCAAAAGCAGTACCACATCTCTGGTGGGGTTGCAGAGATTACTGCCACCATCAAGGACTTGAAGGATGCAGGGTTGGTGATTACCACCACATCCCCATTTAATTCACCTATTTGGCCTGTGCAAAAAACAGATGGATCTTGGAGAATGATAGTAGATTATAATAAACTTAATCAGGTGGTGAATGCAATTGCAACTGCTGTTCCTGATGTGGTTTCATTGCTTGAGCAAATTAGTACATCTCCTGGTACTTGGTATGCAGCTATTATCTGGCCAATGCCTTTTTCTTTATACCAATTTCAAAAGACCATCAAAAGCAGTTTGCCTTCAGCTGGCAAGGTCAACAGTATACTTTTAAAGTCCTTCCTCACAGATATATCAACTCCCCAGCACTATGTCATAATTTAGTCCTTAGTGATCTTGATCACCTTTTGCTTCCATAAGACATCACACTGGCCCATTATATTGATGACATTATGCTGATTGGACCTAGTAAGGAAGAAGTATCAATGACTTTAGACTTATTGGTGAGACATATGCATTCTAGAGGTTGGGAAATTAATCCAACAAAAATTCAGGCACCTTCCACCTCAGTGAAATTTCTAGGAGTCCAATGGTGTAGGGCATGTCGAGATATTCCTACTAAAGTGAAGGATAAATTATTGTATCTGGCTTCCCCCACAACTAAAAAATCTGGTGGGTCTCTGGATTGTGGAGGCAATATATATATCCCTCATTTGGGTGTGTTGCTGTGGCCCCTTTATCAAGTGACTCAGAAAGCTGCTAGTTTTGAGTGTGGTCCAGAATAACAGAAGGCTCTGCAACAGGTTCAGGCTGCCATGCAGGCTATTCTGCCACTTGGGCCATATGATTCGGCTGATCCAATAGTGCTTGAAGTGTCTGTAGTAGATAGAGCTGCTGCTTGGAGCCTTTGGCAGGTCCCTATTGGTATATCACAACACAGACCCTTGCGGTTTTGGAGCAAAGCCCTGTCATCCTCTGCAGATAACTACTCTCCTTTTGAGAAACAGCTTTTGGCTTGTTGCTGGGCTTTAGTAGAGACTGAATCCCACCAAACCATGGGCCACCAAGTCATCATGAGGCCTGAGCTGCCCATCATGAACTGGGTGTTGTCTGACCCACAGAGTCATAAAGTTGGATGTGCACAGCAGCACTCCATCATTAAATGGAAGTGGTATATCAGGGATCAGGCTTGAGCAGGACCTGAAGGCACAAGTAAGTTGCATGAGGAAGTTGCCCAAATGCCTATGGTCTCCACTCCAGTCACATTACCTTCCCTCTCCCAATCTGCACTGATGGCCTCATGAGGAGTTCCTTATGATCAGTTGACTGAGGAAGAGAAAACTATTGCCTGGTTTACAGATGGTTCTGAGTGATATGCAGGCACTACTATAAAGTGGACAGCAGTGGCAGTGCAGCCCCTTTCTGGGACTTCCTTAAAGGACAGTGGTGAAGGGAAATCCTCCCAATGTGCAGAACTTCGAGCCATGCATATGGCTGTTCACTTTGCATGGAATAAGAAATGGCCAGATGTGCGATTATATACAGATTCATATGCTGTGGCTAATGACTTAGCTGGATGGTCTGGGACTTGGAAAGAGCATGATTGGAAGACTGGTGATAACGATGTATGGGGAAGAGGTATGTGGATAGATCTCTCTGAATGGGCCAAAGGAGTAAAGATATTTTTGTCTCATGTGAATGCCCACCAAAAGGTGACCTCAGCAGAGGAGGACTTTAACAATCAGGTGGATAGGAAGACATACTCAGTGGAAACCAGCCGTCCTTTTTCCCCAGCTACTCCTGTCATTGCTCAATGGGCTCATGAACAAAGTTGCCATGGTGGCAGGGATGGAGGTTATGCATGGGCTCAGCAACATGGACTCCCGCTTACCAAGGCTGATTTGGCTACTGCCACTGCTGAGTGCCCAATCTGCCAACAGCAGAGATCAACACTGAGTCCTCGATATGGAACCATTCCTCGGAGTGATTAGCCAACAACCTGGTGGCAGGTTGATTATAGTGGGCCACTTCTATCATGGAAAGGAAAGCATTGTGTTCTTACTGGAATAGATACATATTCTGGATATGGATTTGCCTTCCCTGAACGCAATGCCTCTGTTAAAACTACCATCTGTGGACTTACAGAATGCTTTATCCACCATCATGGTATCCCACACAGCATTGCTTCAGATCAAGGGACTCATTTCACAGCAAATGAAGTGCAGCAATGGGCTCATGCTCCTGGAATTCACTGTTCTTACCATGCTCCCCATCATCCTGAAGCAGCTGGCTTGATAGAATGATGGAATAGCCTCTTAAAAACACATATACGACACCAGCTAGGTGGCAATACCTTGAAGGGCTGGGGCAATGATATCCAGGAGGCTGTATATGCTCTAAACCAGCTTGCAATATATGGTTCTGTTACTCCAATAGCCAGGATTCATGGGTCCAGGAACCAAGGGGTGGAAACAGGAGTGGTACCACTCACTATTACTCCTAGTGACCCACTCAAAAAATTTTTGCTTCCTGTTCCTACTACCCTGTGATCTGAAGGTCTGGAGATCGTAGTCCCAAAGGGAGGAACAGTCCCACCTGGAGACACAATACTGATTGCATTGAACTGGAAGTTAAGAATGCCACCCAGCCATTTTTGCTTTCTTAAGCCTCTGGATCAACAGACAAAGGGCATTACTATATTATCTAGTGTGATAGATCCTGATTTCCAAGGGGAAATTGGATTGGCTTTACATAATGGAGGTAAAGAAGAATATGTCTTGAATACAGGAGATTCTTTAGGACGTCTCTTAGTACTACCCTGCCCTGTGATTAAAGTCGATGGAAAATTGCTTGCTTGCTTGCTATGTGCCATCAAGTTGACCCCGACTCATTGTGACCCCTCCTTGGGTTTTTGAGGCAGTATCACTATGGAAGTAGATTTCCCAGCCTTCCTTCCAAGGAGTGGCTGGTGGGTTTGAACCAACA
>NW_006921940.1:2134897-2141894 GCF_000298275.1 Orycteropus afer afer | reverse complement strand
TCTCTCTCTCTCTCTCTCTATATATATATATATATAAGCTTTACTGTTTTTTGTTTCTCTAGAGAACCCAGTCTAACACACAATGGTACTGAAGGAAGAAGTCAAAGCTACACTGAAGGAGTTGACAAAGAACAAAGATCCAGGAATTGACATAATACCCACTGAGATGTTTCAACTAACAGATGCCACACTGGAGGCACTCATCTCTTCCAGTCACTTGGTCAGGTAGCTGTCTTCCAAATCTCTTGGCACAGCCGAGTGAGTGCCTCCAGCAAGGCATCCCTTTGTTGAAACTTCTCAGTGGGTATTCCATCAATTCCTGGAGCCTTGTTCTTCACCAATTCCTTCAGTGCAGCTTTGACTTCTTCCTTCAGTACCATTGGTTCTTGATCAAATGCTGCTTCCTGAAATGGATGAAGATTGACTAGGTGTTTTTGGTTCAAAGGCTCTATGTATTCCTTCCATCTTCTTTTGATGTTTCCTGCATCATTCAATATTTTTCCCATAGAATCTTTCAGTATTGGAACTCAATGCTTAAATTTTTTCCTCAGTTCTTTCAGCCTGAGAAATGCAGAATGTGTTCTTCCCTTTTGGTTTTCTAACTCCAGCTCTTTGCACATTTCATTATAGTAATTGGTTTTGTCTGCTTGAGCTGCTCTTTGAAATATTCTGTTCAGCTCTTTTATCTTGTTATTTCTTCCATTTGCTTTAGCTACTCTCCACTCAATGCCAAGTTTCAGTCTCTTCTGAAATCCACTTTGGTCTTTCTTCTTTTCTCATCTTTTTAGTGACCTCTTGCTTTCTTCATGGATGATGTTCTTAATGTCATCCCACAATTCTTCTGGTTTGTGATCACTGGTGTTCAGTGCCTCAAATCTATTCTTTTAATGGTCTCTAAATTTAGGGGGGATATTCAAGATCACATTTTGGCTCTCATGTTTTAGTTGTCTTCAACTTCAAGTTGAACTTACATATGAGCAGTTGATGGTCTGTTCCACAATCAGCTCCTGGCCTGGTTTTGGCTGAAGATAATGAGCTTTTCCATTGCCTCTTGCCAACAATGTATTCAATCTAATTCCTGTGTACTCCATCAGGCAAAGTCCATATGTACAGCCTCTGTTTGCCTTATTGAAAAGACATATTTGCAGTGAAGTGGTTGGTCTTGCAAAATTCTATCATGCAGTGTCCAGTGTTATTTCTGTCACCAAAGCCAAATTTTCCAACTAACAGTGATTCTTTTTTTCCAACTTTTGCATTCCAGTTACCAGTGATATTTAACACATCCTGAATACATGTTTGGTCAATTTCAGTCTGCAGAAGTTGATAAAAATGTTCAATTTCCTCATCTTTGGTTTTTGTGGTTGGTGTGCATATTTGCATAATTGTAGTGTTAACTGGTCTTCCTTGTAAGCATATTGATATTATCACTGACAGCATTGTACTTCAGGACAGATCTTGAAACATCCTTTGTGATGCCATTCCTCTTCAAATTTTCATTCCTGGCATAGTAGATCATATGGCCATCTGATTCAAAATGTCCAAAACCTGTCCATTTCAGCTCACTAATACTTAGAATATCAATCTTTATGTATTCCAGTTCATTTTGGACAACTTCCAATTTTCCAAGATTCATACATTTCATGTTCCAATTATTAATGGATGTTTGCAGCTATTTCTCCTTAATTTGAGTCATGCCACATCAGCAAATGGAGGTCCCAAAAGCTGTAGTTTATCCACATCATTAAGGTTGGTTCTACTCTGGTGATGCAGCTCTTTCCCACTTGTATTTTGAGTGCCTTCTCACCTAAGGGGCTGTTCTTCCAGCACTATATCAGATAATATTTCAGAACTATTCATAAAGTTGCCCAGTAGTGTTTCTCTGTTATTCATAAGGTTTTCCCAGGCCAATTCTTTGAGAAATGGATGGTCTCTTCCTTCTTCCTACTATGTTTCAGTCTGTAAGCTGTGCTGAAACCTATGCACTGTGTACAAATCTGCTGGCATTTGAGACACTGGTGGCACAGCCTCAAATCTCACAGCAACACATTAGCCACACAATAAGACAAACAGACAAATAAGTTTGTCTCCCTTAAATATTTGAAACCTCTGTGCCATCCCCTTACCCAGATTCTGTGACTCAGTCTCATCCTTGGCTCTTCCTCTGCTTCCTGCCACTGGGTTTGGGCCTGTCTGCCTCTCCTTACCTGGATCCTGTAGCTCTGTCTCATCCCGGCTCTTTCCATGCTTCCTGCCTCTCAGTGTGGGACCTGTATATTGTTTAGCTGAAAACTGATCCCCCAGGGTGGGTACAGTGTCAGGTTTGAAGAGCACATAAGGGATCTAGCCTTGGGGTGTTTCACCAGTATCTATCAGACCACTTAAGTCTAGTCATTATTACCTTGCATTTTGTCCTAATTTTTTTCCTCTCTCTGTCCGGGGGTACATTTCTCCCTGGTGTTATTGTTTATCTTATGAGCCTGTCTGTTCACTGCCTTAAAGTTGACCTGTGAGGATGAGTTCAGTTCTTGTCTTGGAAAGTCTCTAAGAGCCAAAATCTCGGTGATTCCAAGAGTCTTTATCAGATCAGTAAGCCTGGTCTTCTTATGATTTTGATTTTTTTTCCACACCTTTTCATCCAGGACCTCCTATTGCAATCCATTTCAGAGGAGTCAGTGGTGGTGGCTGGGCAGTATGCATTCTTCTGGTTTCATGGTCATGGAAACTGGAGTTTGTGTAGTCCACTAGTAATTTAGATTAATTATTTACTTGTGTCTTTGATTTTCTTCAGTGTTCTTTGAGATAGACATGGAGAGGCACCTTACATGGTGACTTGCAAGCTTTTAACACCCCAGTTGCTTTTCACCAAAAGTAGGATGCAGAACATTGTCTTTATGGGCTAAGTTATGCCACTTGACCTTGATTTCTGCTAAGACTGTTATCCTAAATCCCCAGGGTCAATGACTCATTCCTTCAAGGTATGGAATTTTCAGAACTTTGCCCCCTGTATACTGTACTGAATACATGAATGTATTTGCAACACATACAAATACATATTTTTTTTCCCAGTCTGTAAGTTCTCTATGTACTCTTTTAAAGAATCTTTTGATGCACATAATTGTTTAATTTTAAGAGGTTCTAGTTATATAGTTTATCTTCTGCAGTTCGTATATTTTATTTATGTTGATAGTCTATTTGTTGCATAATAAGAGCCCTTAAGTTTGTCCTTATTTTTTATTTGTTGATCTTTATAGTTTTAAATTGCACATTTAGGTCTTTGATCTATTTGAGTGAGTTTGCATTTATGGTATGAGATATGGAACCTGTTTCATTTTTGTGCAAATAGATACCCAGTTTTGTCAGCACTATTTGTTAAAGAGACTTTTATTTCTGCCTTTAATGGATTTCTGTACCTTATTATCAGCTGTCTTTAGGTGGAAGAATTAAATTCTAGGTTCTTGATTCTGTTCCATCTCTGTGTCTGTTATTATAGCTGTGCTAGGCTGTTTCAAGTACTGTGGCTGTATAGTAGATTTTGAGATAGGGATTTGTGAGTCCTCCTACTTTGTTCTACTTCAGTAGTTATTTGCTTATGAGTACTTTCTTTTCCAAATAAAGTTGATAATTAGTATACCCATCTTTTTAAAAAATGATGGTGCATTCTGGTTTGAGATTGCATTAAATTTGTACATCACTTCGAATAGTGTTGACATTTTGAAAATGTTAATTCTTCCTATCAATGAACATGGTAGATTCTTCTATTTATGTAGATCTCTTTTTTCTTGTAGTGTTTTACAGTTTTTTTTGTTGTTGTTGTTTTAGTCTTTTATGTCTCTGGTTAGATTTATTCCTTTGTATTTCATCTTTTTGGTGACTATTGGAAATGGTATTGTTTTCCTGATTTTCATTTCAGATATTTCTTGGTTAGTGTTGTTATTGTTGTCAGGTGATGTCAAGTTGTGTCTGACTCATAGCAACCCTATGCACAGCAGAACAAAACACCACCTGGTCCTGCGCCAGCTCCACCATGCCTGCTATACTTGAGCCCATCACCTCAGCCACTGTTTCAATCCATCTCGTTGAGGACCTTCCCCTCTTTCGTCAACCCTCCACCTTACCAAGGATGGCATACTTCTCCAGGGAATGGTCCCTTCTGATAACATGACCAAAGTAGGTGAGACAAAGTCTGGCCATTCTCACTTCCAAGGAGCTATCTGGCTGCACTTCCTCCAGGACAGATATGTTAGGTCTTTTAGCAGTCCATGATATTTTCAGCATTCTTCAGCCAGTACAATAACTCAAAAGCATCAATTCTCTTTCAGTATTCCTTATTCATTGTCCAGCTCTCACATACAAATGAGGCAATTGAAAATATCATAGCTTGTGTCAGGTGCACCCTACTCTAGTCCTCAAGGAGACATCATTCCTCTTCACCACTTGAAAGAGGTCTTTTGCAGCTAATTTTCCCAGTGCTGTACATAGTTTGATGTCCTGACTGGTGCTTCCATTGGCATCAATTGTAGAACCAAGCATTGTGAAGTCTTTGACAATCTCAATGTTTTCTCCATTTATCATCATGCTGCTTATAAGTCCAGTTGTGAGGATTTTTGTTTTCTTTATATTGAAATGTAATTCATACTGCAGACTGGATTCTTCAATCTTCATCATTAAGTGCTTCAAGTCATCCTCACTTTCAGCAAGCGAAGTTGTGTTGTCACCATAACACAGATTGTTAGTGATCTTTCCTCCAATCTTGGTGCCATGTTTGTATTAATATAGTCCAGGTTCTTGAATTATTTGCTCAGCGTACATACAAGTTGAATAAGTATGGCAAAAGTACACAAGCCTGATGCACTCCCTTTTTGACTCTAAAGCATGTAGTATCCCTTTGTTCTGTTTGAATGACAGCCTCCTGGTCTATGTACAGGTTCCTCATGAGTACAATTAAGTGTTATGGAATTCCTGTTCTTCTCCATGTTATCCAAAATTTGTTATGATCCACATGATCAAATGTTTTGTCACAGTCAATAAAACACAAGTAAACATCTTTTTGAAATTCTTTTCTTTGAGCCAAGATCCATCTGACATCAGAAATGATATTACTTGTTCCATGTCCTTTTCTGAATCCAGCTTACACCTCTGAAAGTTCTCTGTCAATACACTGCTACAACTGTTTTTGAATTATCTTCAGTAAGATTTTACTTGTGTGCAATATTAATGATATTGTTAGATAATTTCCCCATTCTGTGGGATCAGCTTTCTTTGGAATGGGTAAAAATTATGGATCTCTCAGTCAGTTGGCCAGTTAGCTCTCTTCCTGATCTCTTGTCATAATTGAGTGAGTACCTCCAGTGGGGCATTTATTTGTTGAAACTTCTCAATGGGTATTCCATCAATTCCTGGAGGCTTGTTCTTCACCAATTCCTTCAGTACAGCTTCGACCTCTTCCTTCAATATCATTGATTCTTGATAATATGCCACTTCCTGAAATGGATGAAGAATGGCCAGTTCTTTTTGTTACAGTGACCCTGTGTATTCTTTCCATCTTCTTTTGATGTTTCATGCATCATTCAATATTTTGCCCATAGAATCTTTCGATATTGCAATTCGAAGCTTACAATTTTTCCTCAGTTCTTTCAGCTTGAGAAATGCTGAGTGTGTTCTTCCCTTTTGTTTTCTAACTCCAAGTTGTTGCACATTTCATTACAGTAATTGGCTGCTATTTGAAGTCTTCTGTTCAGCTCTTTTATCTTCTCAGTTCTTCCATTTGCTTTGGCTACTCTCTGCTCAAGGGCAAGCTTTAGAGTCTCTTCTGTCATTCATTTTCATCTATTCTTTTTTTCTCATCTTTTTAATGACCTCTTGCTTTCTTCATAGATGATGTTTTTGATGTCATCACAGAGTTCCTTTGGTTTTCTAAATGCAACAATGGGTTGCTCCTCATCCAGAGCAAAGAAGAATGAAGGAAGCCAAAAATTAATGGAAACAATTAGTCCTAGTGACTGGTACACCATGCAATCTGCAGTCTATACAACTATGAGACCAGAAGAATTAGATGGTGCCCAGCTGCCACTGTTAACCACTTGGAAGGGAATCTATGTAGGGGATCTTGGATAGAGAGGGAGAACAATGTGGAACAAAACTCAAAATCTTTGGAGAAAAAAAAGAGGGGGGACCAAGTTTGCTGGTCCAATAGAGCCACTGGAACCACTGAGACTATGGCTCCTACCTGCCCTTTAGATGACACCTTGCAAGCTTTTAAGATCCTGATCGCTACTCGCCAAAGTAGGAGGTAGAAAAATGTTTTGTGTAGTATGCTATGCCAGTTGAGCTTGGTGTCCCCTGTTACTATGGTCCCAAGCCTTCAGTCCCTCTGGGTAGCTGACTGTGACCAAGCAGTGACTACAACCTTGCCCCTTGTCAGCTCTACTATACACCTGGGAATTAAGATCATACACATAAACTTATAGGACCATTGTCTGCCAACCCTGTACATGTTCTTGGATATACTCCCCACTTCATAGACATACCTATTAGTTCAGCCTGTCCACCCATTTATCCACCCATATACCCATGTTTGCCTTCACTGGCAATGCAGTACTGTATGTGCAAAAGGGTTAATCTTTGTTGTCTGTACCTCCCATGTACCTCTCTGTGTCTTTCTCTTCCTCACTGCCACCATATTGCTCACTCACATTTGGTAGATTGCCCATCTCTTCACCCAAATCAATACTTATCTCTACCTATCTAACAGTGTTCCCTCCCCTCCCCTCCAACCCTTGGTAACCAACAAAGAAGCTTTCCTTCCATAGACAAGCATTTCCTTGACTTTTACAATAATGGACTAATACAATATTTGTCCTTTTGTGATTGACTTATTTCACACAGCATAATGTCCTCGAAGTTCATCCATGCTATGCAGTGTTTTGTGGATTCTACATTATTCTTTAGTGTTGCATAGTATTCCATTGTGTGTATGTACCATAGTTTGGTTATCCAT
>NW_006921940.1:2094649-2134414 GCF_000298275.1 Orycteropus afer afer | reverse complement strand
ATTGAGGTGTTGAAGTTTTCCATAAATTCTAGAGATAAGTCCCTTGTCAGATATGTCATTTTTTCCCAATCATCCCAGGTTCTCTTTTGACTCTTTTGGAGAAGTCTTTGAAAACACATAAAAATTTAATTTTTAGAAGGTCCCAATCATCTAGTTTCTCTTCTGCTGTTTGTGCATGTTGAGTTATGCTTAATAGTCTATTTACACCATATATTAGGGCCACTAAATATACCCTAGTTTTTCCTTGAGGAATTCTATAGTTTTAGGTTTCACATTTAAGTCTTTGATTTATCTGGAGTTTGTTTTTGTGTATGGTGTGAGGTAGAGATCTTGTTTCATTTTTCTGCAAATGGATCTCCAGTTTTGCCAGCACCATTTATTAAACAAACATTCTCTTCCCCATTTAATTGATTTCGGCCCTTTGTCAAATATCAGCTGACCATAGGTCATTGGATCTACTTCCGGGTTCTGAATTCTATTCCATTGGTCTATATGTCTGTCATTATACCAATACCAGGCAATTTTGACTACTGTGGCTGTATTGTAGGTTGATTTTCTTGTTCTGTCCTTCTTGGAAATGATTTATTAAAGTCTTTTATTATTGTGAAGTTGTCTACTTCTATTTTTCAGTTCTGTTCAAGTATGATTTATGTGTTTTGGGACTCTTTCATTGTGCCCATAGGTAATTATTAAGGTTATGCCCTCTTGTTGGATTGGTACTTAAAACATTATATAATTCCCATCCTTGTCTCTTATGCTGGTTTTTGCCTTAAAATCTATTTTATCAGAAATTAATATTACCATGCCTGATCTTCTTTTGGTTCTCATTTGCTTGATAATACATTTTCCTATCCTTTTATATTTAGCTCATTTTTTTCCTTTATGTCTAAAATATGTCTCCCTTAAGTAGTATATTGACAGGTCATGTTTTCTTATACACTCTGCCAATATCTTTCTTTTGATTTGTGCATTTAATCATTTACATTCAATGTAATTATTGATAAGTATGTACTACTACATTATTTTGTTGTGTGTGTGTTTTGTGGTGCCAATGATTTCTTTGTTTGATATATTTTTCAGTGCATCATTCATTTTGTTTATGGAGTTTCTTTAATTTCCTTTATTGCTTTAGATTTTGTTTTTACTGAATCCTGTGATTTTCATCTTTTTCATTTCCCTTGGAAAGGTTAATAATTTCCTCTTTTGTTACACTATAATTTATTATTATCTTTCAAAATTTAAGTCTGTTCTATCCAGGGCAATCTACTTCCATAGTGATACTACCTTGGAAACTCAAGGAGGAGTTGTTATGAGTTGGGTCTGCCTCGATGGTACATAACAACAACAACAACAACATCTTTATTTTGCCTTGATTTCCCTACATTGGAAGATTTTGTAATTTTCCCATTTATTTCCTCTTTTTACTTTGAAGTTGTCATCATTTATAGATTGATATATCTGGTTTCCCATGGACTTTATTTTATTTTTGAAATTTCTTTATCTGGTTTCCATGTGATGTTGTCATATGCCTTAATCTCAGTTTGTTGTCTGTTGTTCTTGATTTTCTGTCTCAAGTATTTTCATTAGCATTTCTTGTAAGATCGATCTTATTTTACAAATTCCCTTAATTTCTGGAAATAATCTACTTTCACTATCATATATGAAAGATAATTTTGCTAGTTATATAATTCTTGGTTGGCAATATTTTTCTTTCTTTCAGGTTTTTTTATATGTCATCCCATGGTCTTATGACCTGCATGTTTCCTGTTGAGAAATCAGATCTTAATTTGACTGCTTCTCCTTTGTACATAACATTTTTTTTTTTTTTCCCTATCTGCTCTCAAGATTCAATTCTTTCTCTGTCTAGCTTTAGAAAGTTTGATTATGATAGATTTTGGTGATTTTATTTTGAGGTGTATTCTCTTTGGAGTTCATTTAACTTGAAGAGATATCTTCTCATCTTTCATGTTATTAAGGAAGTTTCCTGCCAACAAATTTTGACAATTTTCTGTATACTTTCTTTTGTCTCTTCTTCTTCTGCAATTCCAATCACATGTAAATTATTCCTTGTCATAGTATCTCATACAATCCTTAAGGTTTCTTCATTTTCATTTATTCTTTTTTATTAACTGTTCCTCTAATAGATTAGTATTAAGGGACTTGTTTTCAATTTCACTTATTCTGTCTTTCATTGAATCAATTCTACTCCTTTTTTCCTTCCAATGTGTTATGTATTTCTGAAATTTAGCATCAGTCTTCTGGATTTCTATTTGTTATTTCTGTATAGTTTCTCATTGTCTATTTATTTTGTAAATTTATTCTTGTATTGCATTACTGAATTTCTCTAGAGTTTTGTCTGTTTCCTTAATTTTGTCTGTGATATGCTTGGTTTTATCTGTTTCCTTGATCTGTTCTTATTTAATCTGTTGAAGGGTCTGAAATATAATTCTCTTGAAATACTTATCAGGTAGTTCTATTATCATTTCTTCCTCCAGAAGGTTTTCTGGCCTAGTATTTTTGTCACTTGCTTAAGCTATATTGTCCTATTTTTTTGTATAATTTGAAGTTGTCTGTTGCCCTCGAGACACAGTGGTGCTAATTTGATTGTATGTTGGTTTGTTTCACCCTGATATTTTGTTTTGTTTTGATATATCCAGACACCCAGGGTATTTGTGCAACTCTTTGTCATTATTTTGGCAGCACTGGGGCACTCTCTGTCAGGCGAACGTGGCGCCAGTCAGGCAGATAAAAGATTGAACAGGAAGAAGCTACACACAGGCCAACCTGGATGCAGCTTCCACCTGATTGGTTCCCACCTTATTTTGAACTAGCACAGGTCCTTCCCCCTCCCTTAACAGATATGCTAATGGGGTGCTTTCACCTGACTGGTCCCTGCCTTTTTCCTTCTGCCCCCACTCAGGTCTACTATGCAACTATATAAACACCCCCCCATCTGAGCAGCGTGACTTCTCTGGTCCCCCTTCTCTGGGACCCATGAACCTTGACCCGGAGCACAGAGTAAACCTTTTCTTTATCCTGCTCTTTGTGCCTCCTCTTTTCTTCATCACAACCTTACACTCTCCACCTATTTCTAGGTTGATCTAGTAGAAATGTAGAAACAGATTTCTGTTTTTTGATCATGGGGAACAACTGAGGGCAGGCTGAGTGGTGTTGTCCACCAGCTATTAGTAATCTGGTAGTGCTCCTCTTCCAATCAGATTTCACTCTACTCCTTTATTCATTTGTTTGACTCTTGGAGTTCCAGGATTATCATCTGTATCTGTTTCACTTGATTTACTGGGGCTTTATTATAGAGGGAAAGTGTTGAGTGTCTGGATAGTTCACCATCTTAGCCCCATACCACTAGTATTGGATTTTCAATAAAGAAGGTTTTACTTTCTCTAGAATAGAAAGCTAGTTCAAACAAGAAAACTCTGAGGTTATATTTCATAGAAAGAACACAATTTAAACAAATATTGATAATTTGTGTGGCAGCACTGCACTGGTACTTTAAATTGTACTTTCTATATCCTGTCTTTGCAAACCTATTTTTACTTTTAAGAAATGTCTAGATCTAAGGCAGACCTGTATCCATTTGGAGATAGATCTATATGTATCCCTGAGGGCTGAATTGAGGTCTGAAGAAATCACACCTTCAACACAAGTTATGATTCCTTTTGTGACAGGTTCTTTTAAGTCTACCTTCAATCCTTCTTTAAAGAGAAAGAAAAAAAAAAAAAAAAAAAGAGTTCAAACACATTTTTTTTTTCCCTCCAGAACTGAGTTAAAAAGTTTACCTGATCATAAGATGGGGGTGGGTGAGAGGAAAAATTATCATATTTTTCCTAATGACATTAGTTTTTCTTTGAAGTCCAGCTTCTAGTCAAGTCACATCAATATCAAAGAATCCATAAGCAGATTCAGAAAAGCCAAGATTGAAAATACCTTGCTAAGTCAGTTTTCTGTCTTTGAGCTTGTAAAGCTACAAAATCCTTAAGGTTTTTATTAGTATTTTAATTAACAATAGATGAATCATATTTTTTATATTAATAGCATTGAATGCATATGTTATAGGTGAAAATACTCAACTAAAAAGAGTTTATTACATAAACTAAAATGTTTGATCCTTGGTTTCTTCTATTTCTACAAACACTTACTGATGTGAGTTAAACTCTTCTATTTCCAGGAAGCATGGAATCTAGGTACAGAAATCAGTATCTCTTTAATATTCAATGCCATATTATTCTATCACCTCTCACTTTTAATCAATTTTCCTATATTTGAAAAATCATAAGCAAAATTAAGATGCATTGAATGATGCTATATATTATATAACATTTACAAGAATATTGTAGTAGATGTTGTTGTTGTTGTTATGTGCCATCAGGTTAGACCAAACTCATAGCTACCTCTCCTTGGTGTTCTGAGGTGGTATCACTACGGAAGTCGATTGCCAACCTTCCTTCCGAGGAGTGGCTGGTGGGTTTGAACAGCCAGCCTTCTGGTTAACAGTCAAGTGCCTTAGGCACTACACTACCAGAGCTCCTGTTATCAACCTAATTTTACACATGAAGAAACAAATTCAAATCAATGATATAACAGAAAATTTCAAGTACTTGTGATTAATAACTTCAATTTGAAGCAAAGACAGTTTAACAAAATGTTCAGGGTGTTGTTATGATAGCATGACTTGTTCAACCATCTTTAGTTGAATATCCATGTTTGTTCTTCCAGCTTCCCAAAATTATTTTATTAGAATTTTGCCCATATTGATGTGCTACAGCAAAAAATCTTTAAAGTTAAATTCAAATAATAAAAATTAAACTAAAGGCATTAAGCATTTCACAAGAGGTGAGATAAAGACCTATCAATTTGTATGCCTCCTTCAAAGTAATAACAACTTAGAAAAAATAACTATTTCAGAACTTAGATGTTAACTGAAGGATTGGAAAAACTCATGGATGATTTAATTAAGATAAACAGCTGAATTTGCTTAAAAACATTAAACTTGGTAGAATTTTCACTTATCTTATCCTCTCTCCTTCTCACAGTGTCCATGGAATCCATGAAAACCAACAGCCTAGGAATATGGCAGCTGTAAAAATCAGTAACTTGACAGTCCTTGGAGGACACTAAATATTTTTGCAGTTCCCCAAAATGCTAGCTCTTGAAAACGTTACCTTTTGACATGTCTACTTTTCTCTATTGCTGCTATAACATAAATACCACAAGACTAATAGAGATTTATAGTCTTACAGTTCAGGAGGCTAGAAGTCTGCATTCAAAGTGCTGGCTCTGGGGGCTGAGTGAAGGTCCCTCAACCTCGAGATTCACCTTCTCCTCCTGCTTTAGTCCCACTACAGTTAGAGGCTTATTTTGATTCATGCAGCTGCTGGTTGTTGTAGCTAACAAACCCAAGACTGACAGTTAAAATGTCATGAGTAAAGATTAGCAGACAGCATGGCAGGCTACAAGTTCAAGTCCAAAATTTGCAGGCAACATGGTAGGCCACTCAGATGAAGACTGAGCCAAATGCAAGATCCAGATGTGTCAAAAGCTTGAGACATTCCTCAAAGATTTTCCTTGCATACTGGAAGCAAACCACACCCTGAAGGCAAGTAATCAGCTGCTCACAGCCAATTTTACCATGGAGTTCCAATCTAATTATGGGAAATAATTATATCCAGCTGCTCAGCCTCTCAAAACCACTGCTCAGCCAAGGTAACACACAATCTGAACTACTACATTCCACCCCTAGTCAACTTGAAACCAGTATGCATCTCCTTCATTGGGTATTCCAAGTCTCCTAGTCCATCTGAATGGCTACCTAACTGCCTTGGCCTAGCAGGCCCAATTCTGCTGTCCTTTGGTTATGGCAGCCCTGTCCCCTTAATTATGGGCAGTAGATATGGCCTTATCCCACTGCGACTCGTGTGTGGCAGCCCCAAACTCCAGAACCAAATTGGTGAAAATCTTGCTCTTTGAAACCTAGGAGGCTATGGTGGTTCCACCCCAAGAGGCCATGGTCCTACCCTTTGAGGGTGACACAGTCTGCTTTCCATTTCCTTGGTGTCTCTGCCAGTAAGTGCCTGAATTCAACTCCCTCTGCCAAGAAGCTTCCTGCTCAAAGGTACTCAGCTCTTTTGCTTCCTGGGCCAGCAAGCCTGTGGCTTTGTTTCATGTCAGGCTCTATCAGTTAGTGCCCAAAGACAAGCAACTTCACTAGGAAGTCTTCTGCCCAAAGGCATTCAGCTTTTTTGATCCATGGGCTGGCATGCCCGTTGCTGTGCCTCATGTTGGTCTGTTGGCTCTTCTGCCACCATCTCTCTGCTAGTCTCTCTGCTGTGGTCTCAGTACAGGGATCTCAGGTCCAAAGACATGCTCCACTCCAGCTTCCATATTTTAGGTATCTGTTAAAGCAGCACTCTATACCCTTGGTACTAAATTCTGTATTGGTTTTCTAGTGTTGCTAGAAGAAATACCACAAATAAATGGCTTTAACAAACAAGAATTTATTCTCTTTCAGTTTAGGAGGTTAGAAGTCTGAGTTCAATGTATCAGCTGTAAGGGCTGAGTGAAGGCCCTTTGACCTTGGGTTTTGCCTCTTGTTCCAGGCCCACTAGAGCTAGAGGTTTTGTCTGACTCATGCAGCAGCTAACTACTGAGGCTGATGAACCCAAAATCAACAGGTGAAATGCCACGGTGCCAAGATTAGCAGATGACACAGCAAGTGACAACTTCAAGTCTAGGGAAAATCTTAAGATCAGCAGACCACTTGGCAGGACTCTGAGGTGAAGATTCAGCTAAATTCAGCATCTAGATGTGTTAAAACCTTCAGACTTTCCTCACCAAAAAAAAAAAAAAAAAAAAAACCTCATTGCCATCAAGTTGATTTTGACTCATAGTGACCCCTTTGGGTTTCCAAGGTGGTAAATCTTTATGGAAATAGATTGCCCAGTCTTATTTCTGCAAAGTGGCTTGTGTTTGAACCAACAACCTTTTTAATTAGCAGTCAAATACCTTAGGTTTTATGCCACCTGAGCTCCTTAGACCTTCTTCAAAATTTCTCCTTATATACTGGAAGCAAGCCACACACTGAAGGCAACTAATTAGCTTCTCACAGCATATTCCACCATGGAGTTGATTCCAATCTCATCATGGGGAAGAACTGCATCCAGCTGCCCAGCCACTCAAAATTTTGAACAAGTCAAGTCTGACACACAATCTTACCTACCACGACCTGTTTGGGAACACTTTGGAAAAAATTTATTTGCAAGAATTATATTTATTTAACCTGACTCAGAACTTTCCAAGTGAGCAAAGTCCTGTCATCAGGACTTTTTTCAAAAAACAAAAGTGGAAATTGTTTAATATCAGACCTATCTGAAGTACAAATACTTGTTAGGATAAACAAAAGCTGACCAAAAAGTCGTAAAGAAAAAATGTTGGGAATGAGATATCCATAAGGGACTTTGAAGATTTCTGTTGAAGTCTAAGGAATGTTCAGGGATGTGTGAATGATCAAGAAAGACCTGATATGTCCTAATTTCTCACTTCTGACTGACCTAGAAGGATTGCATAAGCAAGAAGTGAAGGCTAAGGCAGAGTGCAAACCATCTCCCTGAGCAATAAAAACATGATGTAACACATGTGCAGAGTGCTTCAGCAGAAGGAGAGTGACTTTAACTATCCTAGGCATTAAAGTGATCCCTGTTTAATCATTAGTAGACCTCTAAGATACCCAAGAAGTGCCTGAGGAGGGCAAATGAAAGATTGGCAGTTTGAACCCCACTAAGAGCTCTGGCTAAGGCACTTGACTGCTAACCAGAAGGCTGGCGGTTCAAACCCACCAGCCACTCCTCGGAAGGAAGGTTGGGCATTCCTACTTCCGTAGTGATACTACCTCGGAAACCCAAGGAGGGGTCGCTATGAGTCAGGGCCTACTCGATGGCAAACAACAACAACAACAAAGATGTGCCTAGAAAGAAAGCCCTGATGATCTGCTTCCAAAAGGTCATAGCCTTGAATATCCTCTGGAGCATAGTTCTACTATGACAACCATAAGGTTACTAAGATTTTGAATGGAACCAGTAGGAGCTGGTTCTGTTTTTCTTTTTTTTTTCTTTTCTTTTTTTTTTTAAGCTACCTTTGTAGAGACTTCATTTCCACATTCACAAAAAAGAATAAATTTTAAAGAATCATCCCAGAAAAGACAATAAGCAAACAGAAAAAAACAACAAACCCAGAGAAGTGGAAAAATCCAGAATGATTAGATCATATTGATTAAAAAACAAGTTTTCAAAATATAATGAGAAATGCAAAGGAACAGGAAATAATGGGTAATTGACAAGAAAATAAAAGTGCAGTCAACAGAAATGGGAACCTAAGAAATTCAGATATTGAAAATGCTAGACAAACACTAAACAATCTACTGCAACTACATTGAAATAATTAATATAAATCATATCTGCAGAATAAAATTGTTGAAAATAATTATTCACTAAGTGAAGAATATTAATAGAGAGATACAAGCCATTTAAAACAATTGAAATTCTCGAGTTGAAAAGTTCAATAATTGATATGAAAATGGAAGAGAGAGATAGGCTCAACAATAAATTTGAACTGACAGAAGAAGAATTACATAACTTGAAAATATGTTAATTTGTGTTATATAGCCCAAGGAAGAGAAAGTAAAAAGAAAAATAAAGTGAACATGTTGTGAAGTGCTGTAGAATTGGCTTCAAGTCATAGTGACCCCACGTGCAACAGAATGAAACACTGCCTGGTCATGTGCCATACTCATACTGCTTAAACTCATCATTTCAGCCACTGTGTTAATCCAACTCTTTGAGGGTATTTCCCTTTTTCACTGACCCTCCACTTTACCATGTATGATATTTTTTTCCAGGAGCTGGTCCTTTCTGGCAACATGACCAATGTAGGTTAGACAAATTCTGCCCATTCTTGCTTCTAAATATCATCCTGGCATCACTTCTAGGACAGATATGATGTTCGTTTTTCTGGAATTCTGGTCTTTTTCAGCATTCTTCACTAACACCAAAATTCAAAGGCATCAGCTCTAATTTGGTCTTCCTTTTTCACTGTCCAGTTTGCAAAAGCATATGAGGCAAATGAAAATCCCATGGCGTAGGTCAACTTAATCTTCAGAGTGAAATATTTACTCCTTAATACTTTAAAGAGATCTTTTTGCAGTAGATTTTCCCACTGAAATATGGTGTCTTATCTCTTCTGCTGCTTCCATGGGTATTGATTGTGGATCCAAGTAAAATGAGATCCCTGACAACTTTGATCTTTTCTCCATTTATCAGGATGTTGCTTATAGGTCAGATTGCAAGTTAACATACCTTCACAAAGATATGGAGAATAATTAAGTGTACATGCATAATCATAATAGAAGTTAACAAAGGAGAAAACAGAGAAGGGGTAAGAAAGAACATATGAAGAAACAATAGCAAACAACTTTCTTAAATTTGATGTAAACATAGAAGAAACTCAAAAACTCCGAATAGAAAAAAGTCAAAGCTATCCATTTCTGGACACATAATAGTCAAATTTTCAAAAGAGGAAAAAAAAAAAAAAAAAAGAGGCTTGAAACCATCAAATAAAAACAGCTCATCTCAGGAGAAGTTAGTAAAATATCAGATGATTCTTGTAAGGAATAATGGATGCCAAAAGGAAGTAGTGTGATATATTTAAAGTGCTGATGAAAAAACTATCAAAGAACAACTCCAAACAAATCAAAATTTTCTTTTTTAAAAAAAGAGAAATTACATTTCCAGACAAATAAAAAGTGAAAAAAAAAAATTTTCAAGTCTGGCTTAGAAGACATAATAAGGAGAGTTTTTCAGGATGCACTAAATGGTAACAAGACAGTAACTTAAATCTACATGGAGAAATAAACACCACTGCTACAGGTACCTACACTGGTAAAAATAAAAGATAGTATGAATACGTTTTGTTTGTACCTCCTTTCTTCTCCTATCATATTTCAAAGAACTATGGATAAATTCATAATTGAAACACTGTTTTGATGAGCCTATGATCATCAAAATGTATACATATATAGAATAAAATATACCTAATTATAATATTTATTACTTATCATAAATATGATATTTGTTGTAATTATAAAAAAAAATATTACTATAATTAATTTTAACTATATTATAGTTATATATTTTGGTAAATACATTTATATAACCAGGAATGAGGACCTGATCTACTCCTAAAAAATTATCAATAGCAACAGAACATTTCCTGGTATCAGGACAGAATATGAGCCTATAGGTTGGAATGCATTCAAAATATGACTGGGGAAGAGCTGTCTCCACAAACTAGAGTTGACCATATTGACATGGATGGAGTAAAGGAGTAAAGTTTAGTGACCTTCACTTGCTGATGTGGCTTGGCTCAAAATTAGAAGAAGCAGTTACAAATATCCAATAGTAATAAGAAAGTGTAATGTATAAAGTATGAATCTAAGAAAATTAGAAATTGTCAAAAATGAAATGGGACACATAAAGATTGATATCCTAGGAATTAGTGAGCTGAAATGGACTGGTATTTGCCATTTTGAATCAAGCATCCACATAGTTTAGTGTCCCATGAATGACAAATTGAAGAGGAATGGCATTGTATTCACTGTCAAAAGAGCATTTCAAAATCTATCCTGAAGCACAATGTGGTTAATGACAGGGTATTAATCATATGCCTACAAGAAAGATTACTTAATTCCATTATGATTCAAATTCACACACTAATAATTAATGCCAAAGAAGAAGAGCTTGAAGATTCTTACTGTAGATTGACCAAAACATGCAAACAAGATGGATTGAAAATTACTGATTCAAATGAGAAAGTTGGAAACCAAGAAGCAGCATAGGTAGTTGAAAATAAGTACTTGGTGATAGTAATAACACTGAAGATCACTTGACAGGATTCTGTAACATCAATGACTTATTCATTGCAATTACCTTGTTTCAATAACATAAACAGTGACATACAAGTGGAACTAACCTGATGGAATACACAGGAACCAAATCAACTGTATCTGTGGAAAAAACAGTAGAGAAGGTTGACATCATCAGTCAGAACAAGGCCAGAGGCTGATTTCAGAATACACCATCAGGACAGATTTGTTTGTTCTTCAGCAGCCCATGGTACCTTCAGTATTCTTCACCAACGCCACTACTCAAAAGCATCAACTCCTTCAGTCTTCCTTATTCATTGTCTAACTTCAACATACCTATGAGACAATTGAAAATACCATGGCTTGGATTGGGCACACTTCAGCCTTCAAAGTGACATCTTCTCTTCTTAACAGTTTAAAGAGGGCATTTGCAGCAGATTTGACATGTTTTCTTGACTGCTGTTTCTATTGGTGTTGACTTTGGATCCAAGTAAAATGAAATCTTTGATAACTCCAAACTTGGCTTTATTTATTGTGATGCTGCTTATTGGTCCAGCTTAGAAGGTTTTTGTTCTCTTTATCTTAAAGTATAATCTATACTGAAGACTGTAGTCATTTATCTTCATTGGTAAGTGGTTCAAATCATCTTCACTTTTATCAAGCAATGTTGTGCCATCCACATATCACAGGTTGTTAATGAATCTTGCTATAATCCTGATGTCACATTCTTATTCACATAGTCCACCTTCTCAGATTATTTGCACAGTATACAGATTGAATAAGTGTGGTGAAAGGATAAAACCCTGATGCACACCATTCCTTATTTTAAACCTTTGTTCCATTTGAATCACAGCTTCCTGGTCTATGCACAGGTTCTTCATGAGCCTCATTAAGTTTTCTGGAATTTCCATTATTTGTAATGTTATCTATAATTTGTTATGATCTATACAATGGAATGCTTATTTTATAGTCAATAAAACACAAGGAAACATCTTTCTGGTACTCTTTGCTTTCAGCCAAGGTTCACTAGACATTAGCAATGATATCCTTTCATACCCGGTCCTCTTCTGAGTCTAGCTTACATTTCTCAATGGTGCTGTCAACATACTGCTGCAACCATTTTTAAACATCTTCAGCAAAACTTTTCTAGCATATGATATTAATCATATTATTTAATAATTGCCATATTCTGTTTGATCACCTTTCTTTGGAATTGTCATAAATATGGGTCTCTTCCAGTTAGTTGACCAGGTAGCTATCTTCCAAAAAACTTGGCATAGATAAGTAAGCACCTCCTGCACTGCATCCATTTGTTGAAACATCTCAATGGTATTTGGTCAATTTCTGGAGCCTTGATTCTCACCAATTACTTCACTCCAGTTTGAATTTCTTCCTTCAATAGCATTGGTTCTTGATCATATGCCACCTCCTGAAATAGATGAACATTGACCAATTCTTTTTTGTGTAGTGAATCTATATTCCTTCCATCTTCTTTTGATGCTTCCTCGATCATTCAATATCTTGCCCATGGAATCCTTCATCATCGCAACTGAAGGCCTGGATGTTTTTTTTTTAGTTCTTTCAGCTTGAAAAATGCCAAATGTGTTCTTCCCTTTTGTTTTTCTAACTTCAGGTCTTTGCACATTTCATTATAATAATTGGCTTTGTCTTCTTGAGTTGCCCTTTGAAATCTTCTGTTCAGCTCTTTTATTTACACATTTTTTTGCATTTACTTTAGCTACTTTCTGTTCAAGAGCAAGTTTCAGAGTCTCTTCCAACATCCATTTTGGTCTTTTCTTCATTTTCTGACTTTTTGCTTTCTTCATGTATGATATTCTTGATGTTGTCCCACAACTTGTCTAGTTTTCTATCACTGGTATTCAATGCATTAAATCTATTTTTCAGATGGTGTCTAAATTCAGATGGGATATAATAAGGGTCATATTTTGGCTCTTGTGGACTAGCTTTAATTTTCTTCAACTTCAACTTCAACTTGTATATGAGCTATTAATGGTCTATTCCACAGTCAGCTCCTGGCCTTGTGTTGGCCTTGTGTTGATCTGATTCCTGATTCCTGTATATTTCATCTGGAAAAGTCCATATGTATAGATGCTGTTTACATTGTTGAGAAAAGGTATTTTCAATGAATAAATTATTGTTCTTGCAATATTCTATCATGCAATCTCCACCATCATTTCTATCACCAAGGCCACGTTTTTCAATTACCAGATGAGTTTTCTTGGTTTCTAACTTTTGCATTCTAATCACCAGTAATAATCCATAAATCTTCATTGCATATATGGTCAATTTCAGACTACAGAAGTTGGTACAAATCTTCAATTTCTTCATCTTTGGCTTTAGTGGTTTGTGCACAAATTTGAATAATGATAGTACTTTAACGGGTCTTCCTTGTAGGTGTATAGATATCGTTCTATCACTGACAGCATCGTACTTCATGATAGATCTTGGAATGTTCTTTTTGGCAATGAATGCAACACTGTTCCTCTTCAATTTGTCATTCCTGGCATAGCAGATCATATGATTGCCTGATTCAAACCAGTACTAGTCTATTTCAGCTCACTAAAGCCTAGGATATCAATCTTTATGCATTCCATTTAATTTTTGAACAGCTTCTAGTTTTCCTAGATTCATCCTTTGTACATTCTCTGTTCTGTTTGTTAATGGATGTTTAAAGCTTTTTTTTTCCCATTTTGAATCATGCTCCTTGAGCAAATGGAGGTTCCAAAAACTTTATTTCATCAATGTCATTAAGTTCAACTCCATTTTCATGAGGCAGCTCCTTCCCAGTTATATTTTGAGTGCCTTCCAAACTTAGGAGTTCGTCTTCTGCCACTATATCATACAACATTTCAAGGATATTTCTAAATTTTTCCAAAAATATATCAGACAATGTTCCACTACTATTCATGAAGTTTCCACTTGCTAATGTTTTTTTTCAGAAATGGATGCCCTATCCTTCTTCCCAGTCTGTCTGAGCCTGAAAGCTTCACTGAAACCTGTCTGCCATGGGTGAACTTTCTGGGTATTTGATATTCTGGTGGCATAGCCTCCAGGCTAATAAAAACACATAAGCCGCCATGGTACAACAAACTGACAGATGAGTGGTGGTTCTGGAACATAGAATAACTAAGCATAATGAAAGAAATTGTGATCTAAAAGAATTGAGCAGAATAATTTGAAGTGCAGCTTGAGAAGACAAAGTAAAATATTGTAAGGAACTGTTCAAAAACCTGCAGTTAGAAAACCAAAAGAGCAGAACACACTCGATATTTCTCAAACTTAAAGCACTGAAAGAATATTTAAGCTTCGAGCTCCAATACTGAAAGGATTCTAAGGCCATGATATTGAATGATGCAGGATAGGTGAAGAGAAGATGAAAGTAACACACAGTCACTGTACCAAAAAGAATTTGTCCACATTCAAGCATGCCAGGGTTAGCATATGATTAAAAACCAATAGTTTTGAAGGAAGTAGTCAAAGTTGCACTGAAGACATTAGTGGAAAATAAAACTCCAAGAATTAACAGAATACTAATTAAGATGTTTCAACAAACAGGTGCAATGCTAGAAGTACTCATTCATCTATGCCAAAAAATTTGGAAGAGAGCTACCTGGTCAGCCAACTAGAAGGGATCCAGATTTTTGCCCATTCCAAAGAAAGATTGTCTGACAGAATGTAAAAATTATGGACCAATTTCAATAATATTACATACAAGTAGTGTTTTCCTGAAGATAATTTGAAAATGATTGCAGCAGTACCTCAATAGGGAACTGCCAGAAATTCAAGTGGATTCAGAAGAGAACGTGGAATGAGGGCTATCACTGCTTATGTCAAGTGGATCTTGGCTGAAACAGAATATCATAAAGATGTTTACCTGTGTTTTATTGACTATGCAAAGGCATTTGACTGTGTTAATCATAACAAATCATGGATAATATTGTGAAGAACAGGAATTCCAAAACACTTAATTGTGCTCATGCCAAACGTATACATAGATCATGAGGCTGTCTTTTGAACGGAACAAAAGAATATTGCATGGCTTAAAATCACAAAAGATGTGAGCCATGGCTGTCTCATTTCACCCTACTTACTCAATTTGCATTCTGAACAAATAGTCTCAGAAGCTGTACCTTATGGAAAGGAATGCAGCATTAGGATTGGAGGGGGACTCATTAACAACCTATGATATGCAGATGACACAACCTTACTTTGTGAAAGTGAAGAGTACTTCAAATACTTACTGATGATGATCAAAATCTACAGCCCTTAGTATGATTACACCTCAGCATAAAGAAAACAAAAATTCTCTCAACTGAACTAACAAGCAACATCATGATAAACAGAGAAAAAATTAAAATTGTCAGATATTTAATTTTAGTGGGATCCACAATCAATGTTAATGGAAACCACAGTCAAGAAATTACATGGCACATCTGTTGCAAAACATATCTTTAAAGTGTTCAAAAGCAAAGAAGTCACTTTGAGCACTAAGAATACCAGACTCAAGCCATAGTATTTTTACTTTCCTTATATGAATATGAAAGTTAGGTGTGGTAGTTAAGATCATGTATCAACTTGGCTGGGCCTGGTTCTGAGTGGCTGGGCAGGTGGTGGCAGTTGTTCTCCATGATGAGACTGGCAATCAACTCCATGGAGGAATCTACAGGAGCAGCTGAGTAGCTGCCTTAGGAATATGGTCTGCTTCCAATATTTAAGGAGAATCATTGAGAAGGGTCTGCAGATTTGGGGATGCTTGAACTCTGCATGTAGCCAAGTCATCGTTCAGCAGCCTGCCATGTTGTCTGTTGATCTTGGGACTGTTAATGGACTTGAATCAGTGACTGCCATGTGGTTTGGTAATATTAGGACTGTGTCTTTTTGCTTGATGGCTTTGGGTTTGTCAGCCTCAGCAGCCAGCAGCTGCCTGAGTGAAGAAAGCCTCCAGCTTAAATGAACCAAATGTTTCAGCTCTGCCTCTAGAGATTGCCACTTTAAATTCGGACTTCTAGCTGCCCAAACTATAAGGGAATAAAATCCTGCTTTCTAAAACCATCCCATTTGTGGTATTTTCTTTTAGAGTGACACAAAATAAACAATACACTGGACAATGAAAAAAATAAAGCCAAGGAAAATAGATGTCTTTAAGGTATGGTGTCAATGAAGAATATTAAATGTACTGTTGATTGCCAGAAGAATGACCAAAAATCTTTTGGTAGAACTACCATCAGAATGCACCACATGAGCAAGAATGAGAAGGTATTGTCCCACTTACTTTGAACATGTTATCAGGAGGGACATGTCCTGGGAGAAGGAAATCATGCTGGTAACATATATTGTTGTTGTTGTTGTTGTTTGCCATCAAGTGACTCATAGCAAGCCCTTCTTGGGCTTCTGAAGCAGACTCAATATGGAAGTAGATTGCCCAACCTTCCTTCTGAGGAATATGGGATCAGCAAAAAAAGAGGAAAGCCCTCAGTGAGAGGCATTGTGACAACAGCTGCAACAATGAGCTCAAACATAGCAATGATTATAAGGATGATGCAGCATGGGTAGTGTTTCATTTTTTATATACAAGAGATCCCTATGAGTCAGAACTAACTCAATGACACCTAACAATCACATCAATCAATATACCTATCTATCCTCAGTGACATTTATGAACTTTGTAATAAACTATGAACTATGTAATCCTGAAACTCACTTTACTTGTCTGGAATTTAGTTTTTTTAGTTGCAAAATGGAAATAATAATATCTCTTAATAACTCAGAGGTTTATTTATGTATCACGATAATTTAAAATACAGTGAAACCTATGAGAGACACAACTCAATGGGACTAAACTGCCCAATCTTCCTTTTGAGGAGTGGCTGGTGGGTTTAAACTGTCAGGCTTCTGGTTAGCAAATGCCTTAGGCACTACACCATTCAATTGTTGTTGTTATGTGCCATCCAGTCGGACCCGACTCATAGCGACCCCTTCTTGGGTTTCCAAGGCAGTATCACTATGGCAGTAGATTGTCCAACCTTCCTTACAAGGAGTGGCTAGTGGGTTTGAACCTCCAGCCTTCTGGTTAGCAGTCAAGTGCCTTAGGCACTAAACTACCAGAGCTCCCTTATTCAATTAGAAGTATTGAATTAAATCTTACTTATATAACATTCATTTATTCCTAAATTCCAATCATTCAGAAGAATGGACTATTTCTTTCTTGGCTAAACTGATTTTTTATGATAAAAAAAGCCATACATCATTCTTGCAAACATAGGTGCTAAAGGTTCAAGTTTCTTTAATGTAGTAATTAAAAACTCTGTCAGACTTCATCTCACCTACTTTGGTCATGTTGTCAGAAGGGATCATTTCCTGGAGGATAGCATACTCGGTAAAGTGGAGGGTCAGTGAAAAAGAGGAAGACCCTCAAGGGATGAATTGATAGAGTGGCTCAGGTATAACAAATATTATGTGGCTGCCACAGGGCCAGACAGCGTTTTGTTCTGTTGTGCACTGGGTTGCTATGAGTCAGAGCCAACTCGAAGGCACCTAACAAAAACAACACTTCTTAAATACTTTTACTTAATCTTTAACAATACTATTATAATTAAATATATATATATATATATATATATATATATATATATATATATATATACCTTTTCCATACACTGCTGTAGACATTCCAGGGTAAATTACATGTGTTTACTAATCTGTAATTCTGTGTTATGTTTATTTGAATAGTAATTAAATCTGTATCTCTGAACAATGTACTTGCTTATGAGGCATATAATTTACTCCATCTGAATATGAGTTAGGTCAATGCCATTGGCAATTGTTTAAATTAGTCTATAAAACATTTCAGTTAAAAGAATAAAGGTTTCAAATTAGAAAATAAAGAAAAATTGTGCCATTCTCTCATCAAAGACTATGCAAATCAGTTATTTCCTCAAAATCAAATAAATAATTAAACAGATTTTGAAGAACATATTTTGTTTTTTGTTTTCTCTAACTTCTTAGAGTCTTTCATGTGAGTTTACTTTGAAGTAATACAATCCTTAACCTCATTTTTTCTTTCTACTTTGTTTTATAAATATCCTTAACCATATAACTCCACTTGTCCTGTAACATGTCTGCATAGATGTGACATTCCTTAATCTTCTTGTCCCACAGCGAATTTTGTAGATTAAAGAAGTAAATGTGATGCAGTTTAGAGATTATTCTATTGTGATTATATGCACACCCTTGTACACTCTATGAAGGCAGAGCATGCATTTTTAACCATTCTTTGAACTACCTGTCAAATTTAATTTGCGTCAATTATATTGCTGTTGATATACACTTTCAATGTGGCGAGCCAAACAGCACATCTTAGTTTTCCAGAACTCACTTTTCTTCTAGGGAAAGTATTTTCCTAGTTTATTTGCTTTTTAACTACTGAAAGTGTCATACCTTGATCTATGACACCGTATGAATACAAATGCAACTTCTTAACATATAATTATTTCCCAGTCTCGTTTTGTTAGCCTTTTCTGTCCTGAGGATATAGTGTTCAAAAGTTTTTTGTTTTTCATTCTCAGCATAACTTGTCAAATTTTCTGAAAAGAAGCAAGATTTCTGAGAAAAAATGAGATATTACCCTCTATGAACACTTGATAAGAACTCTTCATACATAGGTTTGGACAAGGAAAAAGCATTATTTTTGGTCTCAAATATCACCCCATTCACAATATGTCAAAAAAGACCACTGCTGTCTGCATTAGTACATTTTTTGGAGCCATCTGACCACACCGTGGGATATAGTACAGCCAGAATGAGCACCACAGGCACCTGAGAAAATGCCAGAAGTGGTCTCAGTCAAGATGATTCATTGGCTGGTAAAGAGAAAAGTCCATGGTTTGAGAGATAGGGATTAAAAAATTACAAAAAGTTTCCTTTAAAAGAGTGCTGTTTCTCTTGGAATTCTTAGATGTGTCTTTTGGTCCACATGATTTGCAGCTCTTTCGTCCTAATTTCAATAACATGGTGTTAATTTTTGCTGCCTCTCAAAAAATAACTCTGTTTGGTTTAAAGAACTAAGTATTCTGCTGCAAATGAATACATTCTTTATTTCTAACAAAACTGACTGTATAACAAGAGTCAAGCCAATGGTGAGGGAAAGCACGTTATATCATGTATAAACTTGTTGTTATATTTCACTAAGTACTACATATTTCCTTTTAGTCTTCAAATATATGTATTTGTTTTTAGAATTACCTACACCACCAATTAAAATATTACTGATAGAACATTTATATATTGGCTACCTTGGTTAATTTAACAATCTCAATTTAGCCATAGATTTTAACTATATACCATTTCTGACCAGAAATAAATATTAAAAATGTAAAATAATTATTTTCCCTTCACAATTTATCCCAGGTACTTTAGTAACTTAAAATGGTATCTTAGTTTCATTTAATTACTTCAACAAGTAGCATCATGTTACTCTGAGCCATCTGTATTACTATTATTAACTTAGGGTTATAGAAGCAGTTAGGCAATTTCCAGTCTAAGTGGAAATACAGGACACTATTAAATATTTCTTTTTTCATTGATTTACTCCTTTCCTTACACTTTTTGGAAAAGAGTTTTGTGATCATGTTGTTTTGCATTTTCTTTAGTATTTGGGATATCTCTATAGTGCTTTGTGAGCTAAAACAGATTCATGTATGACCCATAGACACCATTCCTCATATGGTTAATGTTGGTCTCCTAACCAAAAGTTTAGCAGTCCAAACCCACCCAGGGGCACCTACAAAGTAAGACCTGGTGATGTGTTTCCAAAAGGTTAGAGCCTCGAAAATCCTATGGAGCATTTCAACGTGCATGAGCCATCGTGAGTTGGAATAGACTCAACAACAACTAACAAGAGTTAATTCTCTAGATACTTCATATTACAGCTGAATAGTATGGAATCATACATTGAAAAATAATAAAGAAGTTTACCAGAAATAAAATGAAATTCTATATTTAATGCTGTTGTTGTTATGTGCTGTCGAGTTGAACCTGACTCATAGCGACCCTTCCTTGGATTTCCAAGGCAGAATCACTATGGAAGTAGATTCCCCATTCTTCCTTCTGAAGAGTGGCTGGTGTGTTTGAACTGCCAGCCTTCTGGTTAGCAGTCAAGTGCCTTAGGCACTATGCTACCATATTTTTATTATAAGTTGTAACCTCCTCATAAGAAGAAAGAGGTCTAGAATGATTTGTTTGATTAATAGACAATTGTTCTGGACTATTAAAGGTTGTAAAAATAAGGGGCTATATTTCTATAAATAATTTACATTATGTTTTATTACATATTATATATCTCATGATATATATTACATGTTATATACTATATATTACATATTTGTGTATGTGTGTGTAAAGCTACTATTTAGGAACACCATTTGCAATTATGTTGGCTGGAAAAACTACTTCATTTAAATAGTGATACCTCAAAATGGTTTACTATTGAAACATCCTGGTAGGTCTTGAACTAAGAATAATTAAGGACTGAATGAGCTCTTTAGTGGTATCTGAGTGCTCTATTTCATAAAATATTCCTCCATTTCTAATATGGGCAATTAAATTTTATTCCTAAAAACTAAAAGTAATTATAGAGATGATCTTTCTTACACATTTGCTGTAATAAATAAAACTGATGAAAATTGATGATGAATTTTCTTTAAGGAAAAATTATCACTCCATTAATATGCCTTACTAGGGACGTGAAAGAGGCTATTAAGCCCAGGTTTTGATAATAAGGAAATAATAACTCCAAATGAGGGAGAGGGTTCTTTCTTTCTTTCTTTCTTTTTAATCAAATTTGATTTGGAGATACATTTTAGATCAAAAAATTATAAAGACGTTGGTTGGGTGTATGTAACACAACTAAATATTAGGCATATTTTGAGTTGGATACATTTGAATGTTATGGCATCTATATCAAATTATCTTTTATGAATGAAATTCAGTTTTTCCATTCAATTCTCCACTTGCGTACCATGTTTCATCTCTATCAGAGATCTCTATCAGACTCCACAAAATCATGGTTCCAACAGTTATTTCAGTCATTAGGTTTGTTTGCCTACTGGATGAATTCCCTTGATTCTAATAAACAATCTCTCTTGAATCCATACTCTTCTCCAGATAATGCTTCTTCTCTCTGCTTCTTCTACATATTTCTTTTTCTATACACAGTATCTGTTTTCTTCTATATTCTGTCATTTTCTCTCAATCCATTCCAGAGAAGTGTCTGTCCCCATATTTCTACCAAAATAATTTTTGTTGAGATAACCACTATATTGTCAAATCCAAGGATAAATTCTTATTAATTATCATATCACCTCTCTACATGATTTAACAAATTTGATGGTCACTTGAATACATATTTCCTTTTGTTTTTAGGAGTTGATCTCTTTGTTTGTTTGTTCTCTTCTTACTTGACCAGCTTCTCTTTCTCACTATCTTAAGCTTCTCTCACTTCCCTGACATCTGAATGATAAGATGGTTGAAGCCTTGGTCTTCATATCTCATTATTCATTATATGTCTTACTTTTAACAATATTAGTCTGTTTTGAGTCTTAAAACACCTTCTCTTTACTGATATTTTAACAACTTAAATATCTATCCTAAACTATAGAATAATTATAATTGACTTTGTGTTCTTGACTTGCTCTTTGAAATCTTCCGTTCAGATCTTTTATGTTGTCATTTCTTTCATTTGCTTTCACTATTATCCATTCAAGGGCAAGTTTCAGACTCTTCTGACATCAATTTTGGTTTTTTCTTCCTTTCCTGTCTTTTTAGTGACCTTTTGCTTTCTTCATGTATGATGTTCTTGATGTCATCCCACAATTCCTCTGGTTTTCAGTCATTGGTGTTCAATGAATCAAATCTGTTCTTTAGATGGTCTCTAAATTCAGAAGAGATATAATCAAGGCCATACCTCGACTCTCCTTGACTTGTTTTAATTGTCTTCCACTTCAACTTGAACTTGCATATGAGTAGTTGATAGTCTGCCCCAGAGTCAGGTCTTCACCTTTATTTGGCTAAAGATACTGGGCTTTTCCATTGCATCTTGCCACAGCTGTGGTAAATCTGATTCCTGTGTACTCCATCTGGTGAAGTCTATGTGTATAGCTGACATCTGTGTTGTTGAAAAAATGCATTTGCAATCAATAAGTCATTGGTTTCCCAAAGTTCTATAATGTGTTCTCCAGTGTTATTTCTGTCACCAAGGCCATATTTTCTAACTACCAGTGACTATTCTTTGTTTCCAGCTTTTGAATTCCAATCACCAGTGATAATCAACACATCTTGATTGCACATTTAGTCAATTTCAGATTGCAAAAGTTGGTAAAAATCTTCAATTTCCTCATCTTTAGCTTTGGTGGTTAGTGCATATATTTGAATAATAGTAGTATTAACTGGTCTTCCTTGTAGGTGTATGGATATTATCCTATCACTGACAGCATTGTATGTCAGAATAGATTTTGAAACATTCTTTGTGACAACAAATGCCACAACATTCCTCTTCATTTTGTCATTCCCAGATAGTAGATCATATGGTTTTTGTTGTTGTTGTTATGTGCTGTCGAGTCAGCCCTGACTCATAGCGACCCCTCTTTGGGTTTCCGAGGCAGTATCACTACGGAAGTAGGATTGCCCAACCTTCCTTCTAAGGAGTGGCTGGTTGGTTTGAACTGCCAGCCTTCTGGTTAGCAGTCAAGTGCCTTAGCCACTATGCTACCAGAGTTATTTGATTCAAAATGGCCAAAAACAGTCCATTTCAACCCACTAATGCCTAAGATATCAATATATATGCATTCCATTTCATTTTTGACAACTTTCATTTTTCCTAGATTCATACTTCATACATTCCATGTTATGATTATTAATGGATGTTTGCAGGTGTGTCTTCTCATTTTGAGTCATGTCACATTAGGAAATCGAGGTCCTGAAAGCTTTACTCCTTTTAGGTCATTAAGATCAGCTCCACTCTGAGGAGGTAGCTCTTCCCCAGTTGCATTTTGAATGCATTCCTGCCTGAGGGCCTCGTCTTCTGGCACTATACCAGACAATGTTGTATCCTTTCCCCACACTTATTCAATCTATATGCTGAGCAAATAATCTGAGAAGCTGGACTATATGAAGAAAAATGTGGCATCAGGATTGGAGGAAGAATCATTAACAACCTGAGATACGCAGACAATACAACTTTGCTTGCTGAAAGTGAGAATTATTTGAGGCACTTACTGATGAAGAATACATTCTGCAGTATGGATTACTTCTCAATATAAAGAAAATAAAAATCCTCACAACTGGACCAATAAGCAGCATCACGATAAATGGAGAAAAGTGTGAGGTTGTCAAAGAATTCACATTTCCAATAGAAGCAACAATCAGGACATAAGATGACGTGTAACACTGGGCAGGTTGGCCGTGAAGGAACTCTTTCAAATGCTGAGGAGCAAGGATGTCTCCTTGAAGACTAAGGTGCGCCTGGCACAAGCCATGATATTTCCAATTGCCTTGTACACATGTGAGAGCTGGACAATGAATAAGGCAGACCGAAGAAGAGTTGATGCTTTTGAGTTGTGGTGCTGGTGAAGAGTGCTGAAAGTACCATGGACTGCCAAAAGAACTAACAGATCTATCCTGGAGGAAGTGCAGCCAAAATGCTCCTTAGAAGCGAGAATGGACAGACTTCGTCTCACCTACTTTGGTCATGTGGTCAGAAGGGGACCAATTCCTGGAGAAGGATGTCATGTTTGGTAGGGGGGAGGGTCAACAAAAGAGGGGAAGGCCTTAGACAAGATGGATTGACATGGTGGCTGCGATGATGGGCTCAAGTATAGCAGAGATCATGGAGCTGGCACAGGATCAGGCGGTGTTTTGTTCTGCTGTGCATGGGGTTGCTATGAGTAGGAAACCACTCGATGGCACTTAACAACATAACAACAACAAAATGTAGTTAGTACTTTTGGAGCAAATTTTACTTAAATCAGGGACATGAGTTACCTCAAATTTAATTTATGACTGATTAACTAATGGCAACTCCAGAAAGATGGACCTTCTTGTGGGAATCTTTTTGTTTCTACATTTCAAGGAATGATATAATCTGAGACCATGGAGAAATCCCATCAATGTAAATAGAGACACTAGACATCTAGAATTCTTCCCATTAAGCTGCCAAACATTCCCTGGGATGGAGAGGGAGCACATCTGCCTCCTTCTTCTATATAAACCAAACCAAAACCCAACCCACTGCCATGGAGTCAGATCTGACTCATGGAAACCCCTCCTCAGGTTTCTGAAGTGATATCGCTGTGGAAGTATATAACCCAACCATACTTCTGAGGAGTGGCTGGAGGGTTTGAATCACCAGCCTTCTGGTTAGCAGTCAAATACCTTAGGCATTATGGCACCAGAGTTCCCAGTTGTATTTTGTTAGAATTCTTTGCTTACAATAAAGAACCTTGTGGCAGTGCTTAAGGAACTTGACTGCTAACCAGAAGGATGCTGGTTCAATCCTACCAGCCATTCCTGGGAAGGAGATTGGGCAATTTACTTCTGTGGCAATATTGTGTTGGAAACCCAAGAAGACATTGCTATGAGTTGGATCTGACTCCAAGGCAGTGAGTTTAGTGTTTTTTGTTTGTTTGTTTGTTTGTTTTTTTAATATACATGGGGCAACAATAGTTTTTCATCACCTCAGGAGTAAGTATTTGGCACAGGAAAACCACACAAATATTTCCTATAAGTAAATACTAATCTCCTTTGCTGTGGAAGACATGTATACACAGTTCTATTGCCCTCGAGTGGATATAGAGACCATATAGAAACCCTGTACCACCAAGTAGAACTGCTCCATAGGGCTTCCAGGGATATAATCTTTACAAAATTAGACTATGAAAATTTTCTCCCAAGTGGCTGGTGAGCTCTAACCACTGACCTTTCAGTTAGCAGTTGAGTGCTTAATCATTGTGTCACCAGAGCTGTCTGTATGTACATTCAGGAAAATATTAGTGAATAAAGATAGTAAAAGTATAGTGATACATATTTTATAAAAATTAGACTGTCTAATCTGCTTGTGAAAGTTATAAAAAGCAAATAAATGGAAACTAGTTGAGAAATTGAAGAAATCATAATGTCAAAAATCTCCAAACCTGGCCTATAAAAAGTCAAGACTATAACATATGTAAACAACATCAGAATTCCCCAGCTCCTATTAATAAAAATTCTGCTGCTGAAGCTGGAAATCCCCTAAGTACCTTGCATGCTCTAAGACCCAGCTCAGATGTAGGTACACAGGATAAAGGACAGCAAATAAAGGACCTCAGAATGAGCCAACAAACCAGATTATTCCTCTGTCAGTTCATGAAGTTTCTACAACTCTTCTCCAACAACTTTTAATTCATATGTACTGTTACGTTCTCAATTTTCTCTCTACAAATGGGTATTTTTCACTATGATTGTTTTCTCTGTTTTCTTCCCTTTCAAGGAATAGAATAGTGTACCATTATATGGATCAGTGCATACTTATGAGCATCTATACAGCCAAAAGAATAATCTTTGGAAGTACTGTTAGTTACTTATTTCAATACCCATTTTCCAGTGTGGTAGTTGAGATTGTGTGTCAACTTGGCTAGGCCTGATTGAATGGTCGGGCACCTGAATGTAGTTATTCCCCATGGTTAGATTGGTCATTAACTCCTTGGTGGAATATATTGGAGCAGCTGAGTAACTGCTTTGGATATGTGGTCTGCTTCCCATATATAAGAAGCAGCTTTGGGAATGGTTTCTAGCTTATGGCAAGCTTGAACCCTGTATGAAGCCATGCCCTTGTTCAGCAGCCTCATGCACTGCTGACCTTGCGAGTTTCAATGGACATAAATTAATGGCCTGCCTTGCGATTTGGTAACATTGAAACTGTGCCTTTTTACTTGTCAACCTTGGGTTTGTCAGACTCAGTAGCCAGCAGCTGTCTGAGAGAAGAAAAGCCTCTAGCTCCAGTGGGTCAGGAGCAGAAGGCAGAGCTGAAGCCCAAGGTTGAGGGGCTTTCACCCAGCCCCTAGAGCCTAGCACTTTGAACTTGGGCTTAAAGCCTCCAAATTGTAAGAATAAACTCCTGTTCTTAAGGGTATCCCATTTGTGGTATTTTCTGTTAGAGCGGCACAGAGGTAACCAGAACATCCAGTTTTCTTCTCATTAAAATAATTTTCTTTGTGTTTATTGTTGGACTATACCAAACTTAAAAAAAAAATGCTGTCAAGTCAATTCCAAAGTATTACAACACTATAGGGAAGAGGTTGGGCAATCTACTCCCGTAGTGATACAGCCTCGGAAACCCAAGGATAGATCGCTATGAGTCAGGTCTGACTCGATGGCACATAACAACAACAACAACATAAGGAGCAGTAGAACAGACTCACCAAGTTTCCAAGGGTGTGATCATTATGGAAACAGACATTTTTCTCCCACAGAGCAGGTGATGCGTTAAAACTACCTGAAGGTCCACAGCCCAATGCTCAATCACTGTGTTGCCTGGGACCCTTTATCTAGCTGAAGTTTTACATTTCTTAGCTTTCCTTAATGATAATTATATCATGTAAGCAGGGACTTGCCAATAGGATATGAATGGAAGTGCTGAGTGGTATTCTGTGGTAGCTATTTGATAAGGAGTGAGACTTTCTTACTTCCTTCTTCATTAATAAAATAAAGAAAGAGTGCTGAGGGTGAAAGCAAGAAAAAAGTGAAAGACTAAGGACTTAAAATAGTTGAATATATTTAGCTAGTTCAGAACTATTAGACTATTTCAGGAAAGACAGCCTGGGGATTGCAAGTGATGAAGGTACTCTGTTCCATGGGTCACTAGGAGTTGGAATCAGCTCATCTGCACCCAACATTCATGCACACATACTTTTTTTTTTTTTTTTTTTTACTGTGCTTTGGGTGCAAAGAGCAGAATTTGTTTTACATTCAACAGTTCATGTACATTTGGTTTCATTTCCCGATTACTATTCCCAATACTGACCCATTCTCTTCCTCTCCCCTCCCAGTGCCCCCCCATCCCTGTGCCCTCAGTAATTATGCACTCCTGTCTGCCCAGCTTTTTCTCCATGTGAATGTTGCCCCTCTGGTGCCCCATGGGCAATTGCTCCAAGGGATGAATCTCCGTAGAGTAGGTGGGTGCATCACCCTGGGTTGGGTGTTCTGCATGTAAGTCTTATTACTTTTGGGTTAAAAGCCAGCCCTTGGGAGTGAATTTTATCCCAGGCATGAAGTGTATCCCTGGGCCGTAGTCTTGGAGGTACCTCCAGACTCCATCTGACCAGTTATTCTGGTTGTTATTGCGTTTTTGAATTTTGTTCTACATTTGTCCTCCCACTCTCTCCTATATCTCCAGTTCTGATCCCTTCCTGAGTGGTTGCCATGTTAGGTAGGCACCATTTAGTTCTCCTGGTCTCGAAGTCCATCATGTCCAAGGGCTGATTGTTTCCAAATGCCCTTAGTTTTCTTCACTCTTCTTAACTTCCAATGAAAGGAGACCATTAGCTGCATCTTAGATGGTAGCTCAAAATCTTTTAAGACCTCAGTTGCTACTTATCAAAGCAGGTTGTGGAACAAGATTATCTTAATTGAAATGAATACCAACTTAAAACTTTAAAGTAGAAAAAGAAACATTAATCATCTAACTTCTATTTTGAAAGGTCAGTCCAGTGGTAGTATAGAAGATGTCAGTAATGGAAAGAGTTAATAAGCTATTTGATAACAAATGGAAAATATTTATAGAAGAAATGTGGGCTTGCAATTAGAAACAGTTAAGGTGGAAAATAATCGACACATAAAAATAAAAAAAAAATGAAGATTTGATTTCATGCTACTATATGGGTAAAATCATCAGAATTTATTGATGAATTTGATGTTTGGGTTGAAGGATTTGGTGAAATTTAAAATAATATGCATTTTAGTAGTTGTCAGGATGAGGCAGTGTTTTGTTCTGTTGTACATAGAATCATTATTTGTTGGAGCCAACTCAATGGCATTTAACAACAACAATGTATCTTTCTACAACAAAACAAATGAGTACAGTAAAATTTGGAGAGAAAATATCCAGAACTTTGTAGGATGCTGTTCCTAGAATTTAAAATCAAGATAGTTGACCAAACCATAGGAATAAATGAAGTTTTACAGGATATTAAAGAAACTAAAGGATTCCAGGTTCAAGATAGTGGACTAGCAGATGTACTATCCAGGCTTTCTCCAACAAAAACTTGAAAAGCAAAGGAAAAACCTATGTATGACAATCCTAGACACCAGAGCTTCAAAGGAAAGGATATAGAAGTACATCAAATACCAATAAGAGGATGAAACTGACCTAAAACAGTGAACAAGTAGTGATAAACTATGCATCAGTACAGCGTGGCCATTTTGAATTATTTCAAGCAGCATTTCTATTGGACCAGGAACCAGAGCAGGAGCCAGAAAACCAGCTTCAATTGCCCAGGACAGCACCAGCACCCATATGAGTGGTCAGATGACCAGAGAGGTTTGTCCTGCCCCCCTTCCTTGTAAAATCCCCTAGTAACTACAAACACAGTCCTCCCACTCTCCCTTATTCTGCAGCAAGTCAAAATCTCCCTACTGCCAGTGCTGGGCTGATTATTATTATTATTATTATTTTAATCTTTCTGATTAGTTCTTCAGTCAGTCCTTCCACCTTCCCCAAGTATGGAAGTCCCTCCCCTGCTGCCCATACAGTTAGGAACACTCCACATTCAATAGTGTTGCCCCTGACCTACTATATTCAATGGTCTGTGTAGTCACAGAGTGAGTGCTCATTGCCATTGCACCCATGCCCAGTAGCTGTCACTTGTGCCAGTACTATATACATTTCTTTGTTTTGTTGTTTGTTTTTTTCCCTTTTTTATTTTCATCTTTTACTGTCTTCTGAGATCTTTCCTCTAACCCTGTCCATGTTATTGTTTTGCTTTTTTTCTTTCTTCTTTTTAATTTTTCCTTTCTCCTCCCATAATCATCCTTTTTCTTTTTTTCTTTCTTTCCCCACCCCCCCCCATCTTTCCTGAAATGTTGGGAGATACTGACACTTTCAAATCACTCTCACTCTCTACATGAGTGCCACCACCTACTCCAGCACTATTTGAATGATCGCAGATGGTGGCCAACACCTGCCCAGACTGCTGTCAGCTGCTATGTATGATCACTGATCAGAGACTTGCACCATATTGCCACCTGCTGTGACATGTGTCCCGAGTCAGGTGGTGAGTGACCCAGTGCTGCCAAATTAGCAGCCGGAGAAACATGATCACCCTATTGCCTGGATATTTTGAAACAAAAAAGCAAAAATCAGGTTGAAATGAACCAGCATGTGATCAACAAATTAATACAATAATACTACACTGTCTTGGAGACAACAGTCAAATTTAAATCATTCAAAAAACTGGACATGGTGCCTCAAAAAGTGAGAAAATCACAGAGCCAGAAAACCTTCTGGAGGAAGAAATGCTAGTGGAATTATCTGATAAAGAATTCAGAAACCATATTTAGGAACTTTCAAAGATGGAGAGAAAACTTGTGGACAACAGACCAAATCTAGGAAATCAAAGATGAGAGAATTAAAAAAAAAAAAAAAAAAAAAATACAAGAACAAATTGGTAAAATAAATAGAAAGTTAGAAACCATACAAAAGCAGCTAATAGAAATCCTAAAGATTAATACTAAAATTCCAGAAATGGATAATGCAGTAGAAAGACAAAGCAGTAGAAATGAATCAATGGATTCCATTTCCCACAAGATGGAAAGCAGAGAACAGAATTAGCAAGACTGAAGACAAATCTCTCAACATTAACCTGTTGGAGGAGCAATCAGAAAACATAATTAAGCAAAATGAAGAAAGTTTAAGATTCATTTGGCACACAATGAAGAGGAATAACTTACACGCAATTGGAATTTCAGAACAGAGAGACAATAAAAAAGCACTGTGGAAATAGTTGAAGATTTGTTGCAAGAAAACTTCCCCAATATTATGAAAAGCAAGAAGATATGCATTCAATAATTTGAACAAGCCTCAAATAAGGTAGACTTCAAAAGAAAATCACCAAGACTTGTCATAATCAAATTTCCAAAGACAAAGACAAGGAAAATGTCTTGAAAGCAGCACAGGAAAAATGAAAAGAAGAACCAATATGACTAAGTTCTGATTTCTCAGCAGAAACCATGCAGGCAAGAAGGCATTAAGATGACATGCATAAGACAGTGAAAAAAAATTACCAACCAAAAATTATATATCCAGCAAAATTATCTCTCAAATATAATGGTGAAATTAGGACATTCTTATATAAGCAGAAATTAAGGGAATTTGCAAAAACCAAATCAACCTTACAAGAAATGCTAAAGGAAGTCCTCCAGTGAGAGAACTACCAATGGCAGATTACAATCTGAGATTAAGACATACAGCAACATCACCTGGAAAGCAAGAAAGATATAGAAGTATCAAACATAAAATAAACCCACAAGATGGAAAGCAGAGAACCCAAAATGCCAATTTCTAAATCATAATAACTACAAATAAAAAAGAGGAAATAAATGATGTAGTTACAGCACTTCCAAATGGAGAGAAAGTCAAAACAATATTTAGATAGAATGAACTGCTTTAAACTTGGGAGGATAATAATAAATTATGATGTAATCTCAAAGAAAATTAATAAACCCTCACATCAAAATTAAAAATAATAATAATAATAAAGCCTTGTTGTTGTTGTTATTGTTATGTGCCATCAAGTCGGACCCGACTCACAGCAACCCCTCCTTGGGTTTCTGAGGCAGTATCACTATGGAAGTAGATTGCCCCATCTTCCTTCCTAGGAGTGGCTGGTGGGTTTGAACCACCAGTCTTCTGGTTAGCAATCAAATGCCTTACCCACTATGCTACCAGAGCTCCCATAAATAAAGCCTTAGTCAACATTAAAACAGTAGCAATGATGAAAATAAGAAAATCTATAAGCAAAATAAGCTGAGAACAGGAAAATGTAGGAAACAAAGAAACAATCAATATCACACCAAAAATATAGCAAAATGGCAGCATATCTATAAATAATCAAATCGAATGTAAGTGGATTAAATGCATGAGTCAAGAGATACAGAGTGGTAGAATGACACCAACTCTACCCAAATTATTCCACAGCATAGAAAAGGATGGAATACTACCAAACTTATTCTGTGAAGCAAACATAACCATGATACCTAAACCAGGCAAACACTTCAGTAAAAAAGAAAATTACAGACTAATATCCCTCATGAACATAGATGCGATAATTCTCAACAAAATACTAGTCAATAGATTTCAACAATATATGAAAAAAAGAATAAATAATAGTTCATTATAACCAAGTGGAATTCATGTCAGATGAACCATCTAACGATGGCTCATTAGTAGAAAAAAGATCACCATACTCAAGCACATAAATAAAACAAAGAGAAAGAACCAGACGATCATATAAATAGATGCAGAAAAGGCATTCAACAAAATCCAACACCCATTCTTAATAAAAAACACTCAGCAAAATAGGAATACATGTGAAATTCCTCAACATAATTTAGGGCAGATATGCAAAATAAATGGGAGCTCTGGTAGCATAGTGGCTAAGGCACTTGGCCGCTAACCAGAAGCCTGGCGGTTCAAATCCACCAGTCACTCCTCGGAAGGAAGATGGCGCAATCTACTTCCGTAGAGATACTGCCTTGGAAACCCAAGGAGGGGTCACTAGGAGTCGGGTCCGACTCAACAGCACATAACAACAACAACAACATGAAAAATGAATGGCCAATATTATTTTCAGTGGAGAGAGACAGAAAACATTAACCTTGCAAACAGGAACCAGACAAGGGTGCCCTTTAACATCACTCCTATGCAATATGGTATTGAAAGTCCTGGCCAGGGCAATGAAGCAAGAAAATAAAAGAAAAGGCATCCATATTGGAAAAGAAGTAAAACTATCCTCATTTACAGATGATATGGTCCTACACGTAGAAAATCCTGTAGACTCAACCAGAAAATTATCGGTCATAATAGAAAGCTTCAGCAAAGTGATAAGTTACAAGATAAATAAACAAAAATCAGTAGGATTCCTCTACACTAACAAAGAAAACTCAGAGAAAGAAATCAGGAAAACAATACCATGTTGAATAGCCAACCATAAGATGAAGTGCTTCAGAATAAATCTAACCACAGAAACAAAAGACCTATTCAAAGAAAACTACAGAACACTAATACAGGAAACCAAAAGAGACCTACATAAATGAAAGAGCATACAAAACTTATGGATTGGAAGACTTAACATTGTAAACATGACATTACTGCCCAAACCTGTCTATAGATATAAAGCATTCCTGATCCAGATTCTATCAGCCTTCTTTAAAAAGATGGAAAGACTAATTGTCAACTTTACAAGGACAGGAAAGGGACTCTAGATAAGTAAAATATTATTAAAGAAAAAGAGCAAAGTAGGTGGTGTCACGTTCCCAATCTCAAAATATAGCCACAGTAGTCCAAACAATCTGGTATTGATAACATGACAGACACAGAGACCAACAGAACAGAAGAGAGAACCCAGGAGTAAATCCATCTATCTATGGTCAACTAATTCTTTTTATTATTATTATTATTTTGTTTTTTTAATAGTGATTTGGATATAGGTTACAGAGCAAATACATTTTCCATACAGCAGTTCCCATAACTTTGTGTCATGACTTTGACTGCAATTTCCCACAATGCAACAGGTCTCTTCCCACTTCCTCCCCATAGTTACCTCTTCCTTGTGTCCTTCTCTCCCATGCACTGCCCCTGAGTTCCCTCTCTGTGCATACACAGTCCTTCTATTCTCCCATGACTAATCTCTTCAAGGAGTGTATCTACCTAACATGAATGTTCAGCTCATATGCCTGTCTTTTGTTTGGCTGGAAGCCACAGGAAGGGGTTCAATTCCAGACTTTAAGGGAAGCTAGGGGCCATAGTCTCAGGGATTCCACCATGCTCTATCAGACCAGCAAACCTAGTTTCTTTGTTCCACATTGTTCTCCCACTCTATCCAGGATCTCCTACATAGATACCCCTCCATGTGGTTGACAGTGGTAGCTGGGCACCAAGTAGTTCTTCTGGTCTCATAATCATATAGACTGAGGATCACATGGTATACCAGCCCCTTGGACTAATTGTTTCCATGAGCCTTTGTTTTTTTTTTTTCATTCTTCTTTGCTCTGGACGAGGAGAGACCCATCATTGCATATAGATGATGGCATGAAAGCTTTTAAGATACCAGTCACTACTTGCCAAAGTGGAACAATGTTTTTGTATAGTATATTATGCCAATTGAGCTTGATGTCCCCTGCGACCACGGTCCCAAGCCCACAGGTCCAACTACTCACTCCCTCTGGGTAGCTGACTTTGGCCAAGAAGTGACTACAACCTTCTCCCTTGTCAGGTCTACTAGATACCTGGGAATTCTTACAGAACATACCAATACACTTGTAGAAACATTGTCTACCAGCCCTATGCATAGTTATGGGCACAGTCCACATTGGATAGACATACCTAATTGTTCAACCTGTCCATCCAACTATCCACCACTATATTAATGTTTGCCATCACTGACAACCTAGTACTGTATGTACAAAAGGGTTCATTTTTGTTGTCTGTACCTCCCATGCACCTTTCTATGCCTTCCTCTTCCTCAATGTCACTGTGTTGATCACTCACATTTGATACATTGCCCTTCTCTTCACCCAAATCAATACTTATCTCTACCTATCTAGCAATGTTCTCTCCCCTCCCTTCCCACCCCTGATAACCAACAAAGAAAATTTCCTTCCATATATATATATATATATATATATATATATATTTTTTTTTTTTTACAATGCAGTATTTGTCCTTCTGTAATTGACTTATTTTACTCAGTATAATGTTCTCCAAGTTCATCTATATTATGTGGTGTTTCTCAAATTCTACATTATTTGTTATAGTTGCATGGTATTCCATTGTGTGAGCTGACCTTTGATGAAGTGGCAAAACCTATTAAATGGGGAAGAGATAGTTTCTTTAGGAAATGGTGCCTACAAAACTAGATTTCCATTTGCAGAAAAAAAAAAAAAAGAAACAGGATCCATATCTCATGCCATATACAAAAATGAACCCAACATAGGTTAAAGACCTAAATGTAAAACTTCAAACCATAAAGCTCATCAAAGAAAAAATAATGGCAAACTTGGTGACCCTAATATATGGCATAAATACACTATCAAACAACTAAAAACACACACGTGGCAGAAGACAAACTAAATGACTGAGACCTTCTAAAAACTGAACATTTATGTGCATCAAAAGACTTTGTTAAAAAGGTAAAAAGAGGACTTACAGACTGGGGAAAAATTGGCAATGATATGTCAGACAAATGACTAATCTCTAAAATATATACAAATTTTCAACACAGCAACAACAACAAAAACACAAGCAATCCGATTAAAAAATTGATCATAAAAACTCAATCACAAAAGGAGTGTACTGTAAAAAGTTAAGAAAAGATTTACATACAGAAAGAACCATCAACTAGAAGCTGGCCATGTATTAACTTGGATGAAGGGAAAGGTAATATACTATAAGAGGGAGATTAGCACAAAATAAATAAGAAAAAAAAAGAAATTTGAACAGACACTTCACCAAAGAAGACATTCAGATAGCTAAAAAACATATGAAGAAATGTTTGTGATCATTAGCCATTAAAACTCACTGCCATCGAGTCATTATCCGACTCATAGCGTCCCTTCCTTGAGCTTCCAAGGTGGTATCTCTATGGAAGTAGATTGCCCAACCTTCTTGCTGAAGAGTGGCTGATCGGGTTTGAACCGACAGCCTTCTGTATAGCAGTCAGATGCCTTAGGCACTTTGCCACCAGAGCTTGATTAAAGAGATGCAAATCAAAACAATAAAATTTCACCTCACACCAGCATTAATAGCAAAGATAAAACAAAACAAAACACAAAAGCTTGCAAGAATGTGGAGTGATAGAATGTGGAGTGATAATTTCATACACTGTTGGTAGGATTGTTAAATGGTGTAACCATTGTCAAAAGCAGTATGGCACTTCCTTAAGAAGTTGCAAATAGAAATACATTATGATCCAGCAGTTTCACTACTAGGCATATATCCTAGAAATCTAAGTACCATGACAGGAACAGATCAACAGATCACGCATTTTCATCACTGCATTATTCAAAATAGCAAAAGATGGCAGCAACCTAAGTGGTCATCAAGGAATGAATGGATAAAGTCATCCTCACTTTCAGCAAGCAAAGTTGTATCATCAGTGTATCTAAGGTTGTTAATGATTCTTCCTCCAATCCTGATGCCACTTTTTTCTTCATATAGTCCAGCTTCTCAGATTATTTGCTCAGCATATAGATTGAATACATATGGAGAAAGTATACAACCCTGAAACACTCTCTTCCTGGTTTTAAACCAAGCAGTGTCCCCTTGTTCCATTAGAACTACAACCTCCTGGTCAAGGTACAGATTCCTCATGAGTATAATCAAGTGTTCCAGAATTCCCATTCTTCTCAACATTATCCATAATTCGTCATGATCCACACAATCAAATGGCTTTGCATAGAAAATAAAACACAAGTAAACATCTTTCTGGTATTCTTTGCCTTGAGCCAAGATCCGTCTGACAGCAGCTATGATATCCTTGTTCCACGTCCTCTTCTGAATCCAGCTTGCACCTCAAAGTTCTCTGTCAATATACTGCTGCAACTATTTTTGAATTATTTTCAGTAAGATCTTACTTGCATGCAATATTAATGATATTGTTCAATAATTTCCACATTCTGTGAGATCACTTTTCTTTGGAATGAGTACAAATATGGATCTCTTCCAGTCAGTTGGCCAGGTAGCTGTCTTCCAAATCTCTTGGCATAAACAAGTGAGTGCCTCCAGTGCGGCATCCCATCCATTTGTTGAAATATCTCAATGGGTATTCCGTCAATTCCTGGGGCCTTGTTCTTTACCAATTCCTTCATTGAAGCCTCTCCCTGCTTCCCACCTCGCTGCCTGTTCTTAGGTCCCTGGAATCTGAATGAGAATGCTATCACTTTGTAATCCAAAATGGTTGCCACTTGTAAACATTCAAAATGGCTGTGCCCTTGGACACTTTAAGTATCCAAAATGGCTGCTGCTTTCAAATATTCAAAATGGCTGTGCCATCAGTCACTTTAAATATCCAAAATGGCTGCCACTTGTAAATATTCAAAATGGCTGCACCCTTGGTCACGTTAAATATTCAAAAGTGACTGCCATGTGTAAACAATAAAAATGGCTGCACCCTGCAGACAAACAAGGTCAGCAAAAAAATACAAGAGAACCTGCAATATCTTGATATAGGGCAAAAAGAGCAAAAAAGGTAGAGAAGGAGAATAATGAAGAAAAAAAATGGGAAAAATGCAAAAAGAAAAACAAGGAATGGGGTTAACCACGAGAAAAAAAAAAAAAAAATAGGTAACCAGGAGCAGGGAAAAGAAAGAAGCTTAAATCAGGACCTGGGAGTGGAAGAATAAAGAATAATAGTAAAAAGGACAAAAGTATTAATAATAGTTGTTGTTGTTATGTGCCATCCAGTCGGACCCGACTCACAGCACCTCTTCCTTGGGTTTCTGAGGCAGTATCACTATGGAAGTAGATTGCCCTATCTTCCTTTTGAGGAGTGTCTGGTGGGTTTGAACCATCAGCCTTCTGGTTAACAGTCAAGTGCCTTAGACACTATGCTACCAGAGCTCCCTTAATAATAGTAGTAGTTTTAAAGCAGACAAAAGCAAGCAAACTAAAAACCAGAAAAAAGAAAGAGAAAAAAAAAATTGGGGAGGGCAGGGCAGGGCACCCAGGCTCCATTGGAGCACACAGAGCGGGATAGGGTTTCTGCGGTCCCAGAGGTGTGTGGGAGTGGGGGATGGCTGAGCCTCCATTCAACAAATGTGTATGGGGTATTAGAGTAACAGTACACCTTGTTGCAGGAATGGGACAGAGGAAATACCTCTGTTGGTTGACTGGCTGCCAGCTAACCAAAAGGTTGGTGGTTTGAACCTACCAGTCACTTTGCGGGAGAAAAGACCTGGGATCTGCTCCCATAAAGATTACAGCCTAGGAAACCCTATGATGCCTTTCTACTCTGTCACACAGAGTCACTAGGTGTTGAAATATATATACACATATACACAGTGGTACATATACACAATGGGATAACACACAAATAAAGACATTTGTTATTAAATAATAACAACAAATCTTCCAAACACTTCATAACTTGGATGAACCATTACTCTGACTGAAATTAGTCATTCACAAAAAGAGTGCACTGTAAAAAGTTAAGAAAAGATTAACATACAGAAAGAAACATCAACTAGAAGCTGCACATGTATTAACATGGATGAAGGGAAAGGCAATATACTATAAGGGGGAGATTACCACAAAATGATTTAAAAAATTGATTTAGAATAAATAAATGGGAACAAAAGGAAGTTTTTTTTTTTTTTTTTTTAATTTATTTTCAGTTGTTCTGTGATAGTCACTGGTATAGGCAACTTACACTTATTATTTAATAATAAAGAAATAAGTTTTCTTTCCATGCCACCAATATATTTTCTACATTGTAACCAAATGATATTTTTAAAGGTGAAACTGATCTTACCTTACTTCTATTTACTGCCATTCAATGGCCTCTAGTGTCACTTACATCAATCTTTAAATTGTTAATGAGATTTATTAAGCTTTTCAGATTTCATATATATTTGACCATTGAATCTCTTCTCCTTTCTTTGCACTATAGATTCCTGTAATGTTGAGCTTTTTTCAATTTCTAAATATGTTTCTCTGTGATTTTTCTATCTTCTATTATCAATATATATAATTTTTGTTCTTCATAACCTTTTCCTCTCTTTTCCTGGATAACTCCCATGGTTTTCAACATCACTTTATGTGTCATTTATTCTGGGTAGGCATTTCTGACCTCTCAAACAGTATCATATGCCACTTTTCATATGTTATTGTAATTGCCTGTCTTTTTTCCCACTAGATTGTAAACATTGAATCATATTTTTTCAATTATTGCTTGTAGGAAATTGGGCATAAGAAAGATTGAACTACTACACACAGCTAATAAGAGGTATAGTCTAGACCTACACAGATTATTTAATGTATGTATCTCTCTGTCTATAAGGACTCAAATTCTCCTACTCTCTACAAAATTTTTCTTATGTTTCTTATGCTGAAATCTATCAAATATGTTACATGTTTTATTTTACATTTTATGGATACCTTTTTTTTTTATACTGGGTTAGTCAATTATTGTTTTAAAGTTAAGGCAAATGAGTTTAGCATTATATTAAAATGAAATGTCATTTTTGATGAAAATTATTATTAAAATATATAACTCCTCATCCTATTTTTTTGGGAGCTCTGGTAGCATATTGCCTAAGGCATTTGACTGCTAACCAGAAGGTTGGAGGTTCAAACCCACCAGCCATTCCTTGGAAGGAAGGTTGGACAATCTATTTCCATAGTGATAATGCCTTGGAAACCCAAGAAGGGATTGCTATGAATCGGGTCTGATTCAACGGCACATAACAACAACAACATCCTATTTTGAAATCATTTTTATTTTTCTAAATAAATAGCTAACTTCTCATAAATAAATATCAATTACACATTCATTGGTAGAGATGCTTGGTAAATTGGAGGGTGAACAAAAATGGGGAGGACCCTCAACAAGATGGATTGACACAGTGACTGCAACAATGGGTTCATGTATAGTAAGAATTGTGAGGGTGGCACAAGACTGGGCAGTGTTTTATTCTGTTGTACATAGGGTCACTATGAGTTGGAGATGACTCGAAGGCACATAACAACAGCAACACATTTACTGAATTGGTTAGGAAAACTGAAGTTCTAGAGCATATGGCAGGCATTTAAAATTATTTTCTAAATTTAGAGATTTTGAAACTTTATTTAAATAACCTTCATTGTAAATTCATTTTTCTTAATTTTTCCAATATACATAATAGCATTAACTACAGAACAAATATGTCATTACTCCCTAAGTTTTGTTTCTTTCTTTCTATATTTGTAGATGCAGTCTTTAGATTTAAATAAAACTGGACATGAGTCCAATTCCAACACTTTACATCTGATATTATTTATAGGCAAGTAACATCATGTATTGGAGACTCCCATAAAACTTATTGCCACCTAGTCAATTCTAATTCATAACAAACTTATAAGACAGATAGAACTGTGACATAGTCTATAAATCTACAGACTGTGAGTCTATAAAGTCTATAAATCTTTATAGAAGCAGACTATCTCATTGTTGTCCCACTTAGCAACTGGGGGTTTGAACCACAGACCTTTTGATTAGCAGCTGAATGTTTTAACCACTGCAACTAGAGCTCCTTACAGCCTCAGTTTCCTCAAATGTACAGCTAGAACTATGTACTTTTAAAGTTATCATTCATGGCAAAGCATGTAAATATTCAAGCTATACACAATAATGGACTACATATAGTATTTATGCAAAGAAAGTTATCTATATTTATTTAAAAAGACACAAAAGATAAAGTAAAGATGTTGTTGTTGTTGTTGTTATGTGCCGTCAAGTCAGCCCTGACTCATAGCGACCCCTCCTTGGGTTTCCGAGGCAGTATCACTACGGAAGTAGGATTGCCCAACCTTCCTT
>NW_006921940.1:2056980-2093979 GCF_000298275.1 Orycteropus afer afer | reverse complement strand
AGGCCAAATATTTCAGTTGCTGTTAAATCAGAAAAAAACATTTTTGTTCAAGCATCACCAAAAAAAGATGGTCTTGGCAAATACCTTAGGTTTTCCATGAGAAGAAAAAAAAAAAAAAATGAAAAATTTTATTCTATGCCTTAGAGGTAAATGTTATATCCAAGATCAAAGGAATTTACCAAGGACTAAAGGAAAAAATGAGATTCTATGGTTTTCTACTAGTCTTTTACTACCTGCCAGAATAGCTAAGATTTGAGATGCATAAGCTCATTTAGTTTATTGCAAAGTAGCCATGGCGATGCATGCAAGACTTCAAGATACTCATTTAGAACCAGATAATCAGAATCACAATGTTATTTTCATGATTAGAATCGAAATACTAAAATTTCATGTGTTTACCTTTAACAAGTGTTCTCAGGAGGAAAGGTGGACCACAGTTCAAACTGTGTGAAGATTCCTTGTAAGTAGTGTCTGAGGATGGCACTTGTTGGCAGAGACTTAGCATTTACATTTTGCTCGTCTTTCTCTGGAAGCTGTGGTGGCATAGTGCCTAAGGCATTTGACTGCTAACCAGAAGGCTGGCAGTCAAACCCACCAGCCATTCCTCAGAAGGAAGACTGGGCAATCTACTTCTGTATTTTTTTTTTTTTTTAATTCTTAAGCACATTACATGTAATTTATGCTTCTGTGACTTAATATTGTTACAGAAACAACATAATAATTATACATACATATCACAGATACATGTGATTTGAAAGAACTATAGAGTCGTGTGATTTGAGAGCATTGAAAAACACTGTCACATAACATTGTCAAAAAAGAATCAAATGGAAGTCTTCAATCTAAAAACAATATCTGAAATTCAAAGTATTTTAGTGGCCATTAACAGCAGATAGGGCACAATAGAAGAAAGAGTAATAATTTGAAGGGGGGACAAACAAACAGCTCCTGTCAAGTGCATTCTGACTCATGGCAATCACATATGCTTCAGAGCAGAACTGTGTTCTACAGGGTTTTCAACCACTGATATTTCAGAAGTAGATCATCAGCCCTTTCTTCTGAGGTGCATTTGGTGGAATTTAACCTTTAACTTTTTAGTTAGCAGTTGAGTCATTGGCTGTTTTTACCACTCAGGGATTCCAACTTGAAGGCAGGTCATTAGAAACAAAATGATTTACAGAGAGAAGAAAAGAAAAAAGTAAACAATTCACCACCACAGGTGGTGATACCGTCTCATCCTTGGATCATAGTCTGTTCAAAGTCACTTTCTTCCAAAGAGTACATCATGGCAAGGGGAGGAAAGTGGCAAACACTACCTTGGTCTGATGAACCAGTGATAACTCAAATACGCTAAGTACATATCATAGGTACTTTTAGAAAATGTGATAAGAATGACACTTTATCTTTTCAACCGTTCTCCTAAAACTCAAAACTTAAGCCTAATGATACTAAAAAAAAAATAAGATTAACTAAAACTGAGAGGAATTATACAGAGCACATGACCATTATGCCTCAAAACTGGCCAGATCACCAAAATCAAGGGAAGTCCAGAATCTGTCAGTTTAGAGAAGCTTAAGAGGCTGACAACTAAATGTAATGTAAGGTATTAGTTAAAAAACTAAGGAAATCTGAATAAAGTATGAACTTTAAATAACAAATACTGATTCCTTAGTTGTGAGAAATGTACCCTAGTAAAGTAAGATACTAAACAATCGGGACAACTAAGTACAGGGTATAGAGGAACTCTCTGCAGCATATTTGCAACTTTTCTGGTGAATCTAAATCTATTCTAAAATTACAAGCTTATTAAAAAGGTAAATAAAAAGAGTCAGCATCCTAGGGGAAACAACAAAATGAGCTATAATACTTGTAGAAGTTCCAGAGTTAGAAGAAAGAGAATATAGGACAAGGAAAAAAAAAAAAAATATATTATATATATATATATATAGTAATGTTGTTGTTGTTGTTGTTATGTGCCATTGAGTGAGCCCTGACTCATAGCGACCCCTCCTTGGGTTTCTGAGGCAGTATCACTATGGAAGTAGATTGCCCAACCTTCCTTCCGAGGAGTGGCTGGTGGTTTTGAACAGCCAGCATTCTGGTTAGCAGTCAAATGCCATACCCACTATACACCAGACCTCTGATATACACCTAAAATATTTTCAAATATAAACAAAATATCATTTAAATGATCAAAAGTATGCAAGCAGCAAAGATATAAAGAAAACTAAAGTTAGGTACATTCTTCTCACACTTCTGTGTGAGCAGAGATGAGATTAAAAATAAATTTTAAAAAATAACAGACAAAAATAAATAAAGAAATAAAAAGGTCTATTACATACAGGGTTTCAACAAACAATGCTAATCATGAGTGAAATATGGATGAATTCTTATTAGAATAAATAATAATGGAATAACAATGAATTAGACAGTGAATAGCATGTTTAAAGTATAGAGGGGGAATGTGAACCTAGAATTCTGTATCTTGTGAAAATATCTTCCAAAAGTGAAACAAAATGAAGGCATATCAAAATACATTAAAAATTGAATTTGTCACCAATTAAAAGAAATGAAAACATAAGTTATTTATTCTGGAAGGAATGGAAATTTGAATGTATGGAAAGAGATAATTATAAATGATAAGTAAGTGGGTACCTGTCAGTGATTCTAATACTATGAGACAGAATAGAACTGCCCTGACAGAGTTGGCATAGTGCCTAAAGCATTCGACTGCTAACCAGAAAGTTGGTGGTTCAAACTTACCAGCCACTCCACATAAGGAAGAGTTGGCAATCTACTTCCGTAAAGATTTACCACTCAAAAGCAAAATCCTAAGGGGGTCGTTGTGAGTGGGAATCAACTAGATGGTAGAGAGCTTTTCTTTTTTCTTTTTCTTGACAGTTTCCTAGACTATAATCTTTACAGAAGTAGAGTGTCAAATCTTTCTCCTGTGGTGAGTTCTAACTGCCAGTCTTTTAGTTAGCAGCTCAACACTGAACCACTGTACTATCCAGAGTCCTTAGTAAGTGGGTAGTAAATATAAAATTTTTTTGTTAAATTTACAAAATTTTTTGCTATAATCAAAACTGAGAACAATATATTGTATTTTTAAATGCATATAGTATTGTTATGGGTAGAATTTGGCCCTCTGCTCAAATATGTGTTGGAATTCTAATTCCTATACCTATGTATTTAACCCACCAGCCACTCCTCGGAAGGAAGGTTGGGCAATCTACTTCCGTAGTGATACTGCCTTGGAAACCCAAGGAGGGGTCACTATGAGTAGGGGCCGACTCGACGGCAATAACAACAACAACATGTATATAATCTATGGTAATGTAGTACCATCATTTTACATATCCAAAACCCACTTCCATTGAGTTGATTCCAGCTGTTTGGGTTTCCAAGGCTGTAAATCTTTTTCAAAAGTAGATTGTCTCATCTTTCTGCTGGGGACTGCTGGTGGGTTTGAAGTGCCAACGTTGTGGTTTGTAGACAAATGCTGTTTATGCAGTACACCACCAGAGCTCCTTAATAAAGCAATCGGATGTAACAAAATCAATCAATCAGTTGAAGTCATTTTAGTACAGGTACTCATTTAATTATAACAGGTTCCCGTTGATGAATTGGGACACACAAATCAGAGACAAAGGGTGGTTGTATAACTGTTAGTAAATTAAATCACATCAGTTGGCAAGTACATTGTGACAGCATTGTTCTCCACAGATACCAAATAAAGTACAAAGGAGGGTGTGAGAGCAGGTAGAGGATCTAGGTACTAAGGTCCTACAGTTCTCTTGACAAAAGTATTTTTTTTAATCAGAAAATGTTGACTATTTATCTTACACTATTTGTTCTTTTTGAGTGCCAGTCTAATCAGTCCCAACTCACAGCAACCTTAAGTACAACAGAAGGAAACACTACCCGAGTCTGTGAAAACCTCACAATCATTGCCATATTTAAGGCCATTGCTGCCACCATTGTGTCAATCCATTTCGTTGAGGGTCTTTCCCTTTTTCATGGACCCTCTACTTTACCAAGCATTTATCCTGAGCCACAGTGCAGTAGAATCCTATGTGCTTTGTTGTCTTTGTTAATTCAGTGATTCTCATGCATACAGATTTGAAGAACAAATTATAATATAGAAACTATGCTGCTGTTGTTGTTATTTGTCGTCGAGTTGGACCCGACTCATAGCAACCCCTCCTTGGGTTTCTGACGCAGTATCACTATGGAAGTAGATTGCCCAACCTTCCTTTGGAGGAGTGGCTGGTGGGTTTGAACCACCAGCCTTCTGGTTAGCAGTCAAGTGCCTGGAGGAAAGAAGTCATTAAGACTTCACTTTTTGAGGATTTTTTCCACTTTTCCATTCAATCGTAGAATTTCAGCATTGAGATTAATATTGTTTTGAGAAGAAATAATAAATGTTGTAGAGCAACATTACAGAGTCTGCTAAAGTGAAAACAAAGGAGTTTATTGAGGGATGGAGATGATCACTGCATCAGATGATGAGGAAGAAAACACTTTTGCCGGAGCAGGAACTAAAAGTCACAAAGTCATAGCTGGCTAAAAGACAATCGAGGGAGTCAAGGGTGGGATATCTAATATCAGGGATTTAGTTGGGATACTTGGATAGCATATATGTGGAGTAACACAAGTAAGTAAGGGTACGTAACTGCAGGCATATATGCTTTTCAGTTTATTACAGGATGGTCACAGGACAATGGCTAGACAGGTTGTTTGGGTAACTTGCTATAAAGATTTTTTTTTTTTTTTTTCAATTATGTCTATTTCTGGAGGTCTGTTGTAAAAATTTATCCCTAATGATGGCCATCAAGACCCTTTAGGTATAAGCTATGTCATCTGGTATCTGTTTGACCATAGTGGAAAGACCCTCTGGGAAGAGATTGTGATATCCTACACATGCCAAACCTTGGAGAAAAAGAATGTCTTCTTTAGGGTATAGGTCAGTATCAAGGTTAGAGAAACTGCTGTTAGAGAAGGCAACTTTGCAATTCAACATGAATTCTAGACTCATGTCAGGACTTTAAAATGGAGTTAAGGCTCTGCTTTCAAACTGTTCTATGCATACCAAGTGTCAAGTGCCTCTGATTTTAAGCTCTCATATAAAAGTATGCAATCAAATTCATATGTATAAACATTTATGTGATATGTAGTCACAAATGTAGTTTGACTACAGGCATATGTCAATAATGTTGTGTGTAAGTATATGAAAGTATTTGTTAACAGCACTAGATCTAAGTCTCTACTTATTGCACTTACAATGTTATCTCCAATGGAATTCTTGTTTCTCTTGTCACCTCTTGTAGCTTGTACTAAAAGAGAAGACAGAATCACTGATTAACTTCTAGGTGGGGTCACTTAGCAGCAAACTAAACACAGAGTAGTTTCTGGTTTCTCAAAGGTCATATTCCATAGTTTATAGACTTACATCACCTTCTTGCCTTCTCCTGAAATTTTTGTATCTTTCATATTTTAATAACAACTACATTTAGTATAAATAAAAAGCTAATTAAACTTTTACAGTGAAAATACTCTCAGTATACAAAAGCTAACACATTTTCACATTTGAAAATGTTAATAAGATTCTTTGTCATCATTGTTGTTGTTGTTGTTGTTATGTGCCGTCGAGACTCATAGCGACCCCTCCTTGGGTTTCCAAGGCAGTATCACTACGGAAGTAGGATTGCCCAACCTTCCTTCCGAGGAGTGGCTGGTGGGTTTGAACCGCCAGCCTTCTGGTTAGCAGTCAAGTGCCTTAGCCACTATGCTACCAGAGCTCCTTTGTCATCATTAATAATAGTTTATTTAAAATTTCATTATTTTAGGGTTAGATAAGTCAAAGAAGGCATAAAATATTTACAAATATCTAAATCAAGTAACTGTAGCAAATTTGTTTATTCTTCACCTAAAATTTCTTCTTATAGCAAACCTTAATGTATCAGAGATTCCAAGTAAAGATTCAGTCAACTTTCTGTAAATACCCTATTATGCTAACATAATAGAATAATAGCACTCAGTTGTTGAGCTCCATTTTAATGGTACATCTATTATTATACTAATGATTACAAACCATATGGTGTAACCAATAGGGCTATCTTTAAATACACTAATTACATCAAGCGCAAGAAATAAAACAGGTGCTGAAATAATGTTCTCACACACTGTTTTTCCTTTACAGCTCCATGGAAGACCTTTAATAGAGTTATCAGAATTGCAATCCATTTCCACAGACTCCCATTTGACATTTAAAAATCCTGCTTAGGTACCCAGTCAACTTCAATTTAAACAAATATGCTATTTGTTAGTAAACTAGAGATAGATTTTAAAAATAAATAAGGAAAGAAATAAAAACCTGAGGATAAGTGGATCAAAGAAGAGCAATCTAAAGCAAATAATGTTAGTGCTTATTGAGACTTCTACACTCAATTTTTGTCTATTATATCTTGTCATTCTGCATTTATATGGTATCCAATTTCTTATATGTTAGGATAATATGCAAATAACCCAATTTGAAGAGGCAATAACAGAATAAAGACAAGAGCATAGAACTAAATCAAGATTTCATGTCTTCCATTTGCAAGTGAGTTTTGACAAGCAAAGGGACATTTATGTGCTCAGTGTTTTCCTTTAAAAGAGGACAAGTTGGTTAAGGTTACTTCTAAATTCCATACAAAATCTTTAAAATTCTGTTATTCTTGTGGTGAGTAAATAATAAAATTGTTTAATCCTCAAGATAGAATTTACTCAAATTAATGAGTACACCTGGAATCAGACAGTTCAGGGGGAATCCTAATGATATGTCTATCATTTTTCACATGGTGTATCTTTGACAAAGTTACCCAGTAGCTCCCTTGTTCAGTTTCTTTACATGTTTAATAATTTGATTGAGAGTATCAAACTGATAGAGCTATTCTGAGGATAAAGAGAGTTGAACTTTGAAAATTGTGCTAAACCCCATGTTTGGTGTTAGTTGCTATGGGATTTATTACCATATCTCATTGCCTTCGAGTCAGTTTTGACTCATAGTAATACTCCAAGATGGAGTAAAACTGCCCCATAATGTTTCTGAGGTTGTAATCTTTATAGGCCCATACTGCCTCAGTTTTCTTTTGTGGAACTAGTGGTGGGTTCAAACTTTTGGTTAGCAGCTGAGCACTTAACCACTGCATCACCAGGGATTCTTATTACCACATAAAACCAAACCCAAACCAATTGCCATCAAGTTAATTTTGACCCATGGTGACCCTATAAGTCCCTGGGTGGTGTAAACAGTTAATGTGCTTGGCTACTAAACAAAAGAATAGGGATTCAATTCTACCCAGACGCACTTCAGAAGAGAAATCTGGTAATCTACGTCTGAAACATTCAGCCATTGAAAACTCTATGGAGCACAATTCTGTTCTGACACACGTGGGTCTCTATGAGTCCAAATTAACTCAATGGCAATTTGTTTATAGTGCTAAATAAATGCTAGCTATTTTCATAATAAAATAAGTAAATTATGAGCCCAAACATGATAAGAATATTCATTCCTGTAAATACATTTCTAAAGAGAACAGACAAACAGAGAGATAAAAACTATAATAGGTTAGGGAAGTTATAGACAATGTGTTTTCTACACCCATGAGTAGAGTATATGTAAGTTTAACAGAAGATACCTCTACCTATTTATTTATATGTGCTGCAAATATATCCATGAATGTAGTAGAACATACAATAGGAAAACTTATGAAAACAGCTTAGTCATAACCAAACACCATAAGGTAATGAGTAGCAGAGCATGGGGGTTTAAGGCCATAGTCTCAGCGGAAAATAAGGTCAATTGGCCTAACAGTCCAGAAAGGCAATGTTCTACATGCATCCTACTTTGGTGAATAGTGACTGGGTTCTTAAAAGTTTGTGCGCTGCCACCATTTGAAGTGCAACTATTGGTCTCTCCTCATCCACAGCAAAGAAAAGTGAAGAAAATCAAAGACTCAAGATAGCAATTAGTCCAAAGGAAAATAAATAAATAAATATAAACCAAACTCACTGCCATTGAGTTGAATCCAATTCATAGCAACGCCCGTTGGGTTTCTGAGGTTGTAAAGTAGATTGCCCCATCTTTCTTCCATGGAGCAGCTGGTGGATTGAACCACTGATCTTCTGCTTAGCAGCCAAATGCTTTATCCACTATGCCACCCAAGGACTAAAGGACCATGCAAACCCCAGTCTCTAGAACACTGAGACCAGAAGAATTAGATGGTGCCAAGTTACCAATGCTCTCTGCTCTGAAAAGGATCACAATAGACAGTCACAGATAAAGTGGGAGAAAATTGTGGAACAAAACTGAAAATTGTAAAAAGCACTGGGCTTACTTGTCAGATGAAGACAGGTAGAATACCCAAGATTATGGCCCTTCGACACCCTCTTGCTGGAACCTGAGCTCAACCCCAATGGCTCAACTTTCAACAATTGATAACCAGTCCTACAAGGTGAACAGAAATACAAGGAGGTTATGAACTCACTAGAACAATCAACTATACGAGATCAAGAAGACAGCTTTTGCCCAGGAATAGAGCAAGGAAGATGGAAGGAGATGGGAAAGAAGGACAAAGGGAAGGAGTGGGCACAGAAAGGAAGTGGAAAGAATACTGTTGCATTGTGGGGATTACAGTGAATGTCACAAAACATAATGTGTATGGATAGTTGAATGAAAACAAATTTGTTCTGTGAACTTTTACCCAAACTACAATAAAGAAAAATATTAATATTGCCTAATACCTTAACTAACCTCCCCACAATAAAACATATAACTATCTATTAAATATATTTCTTCTTCATTAGTGAAGCATTTAAAATGAAGCTTATTTAGTCCTGATGGGGGAAAAAAAAAAAGAAAAATAGTTTAATTTGAAGAAATAGCAAACAAATAACATATCTGCAAATTACATATTAGCCTAACATGGAAATTGGTTCTCCAATTACCAATCTTTAAGTGATAGAACAACAGATAAAACAAAATAGCAGCCAGGTTTTGGGCAATGGAAGAGAATAGTAGGTAAAAAAAAAAAAATCTGTAGAGCATATGATCCTGCTTCACTTAGGTTCAAATAACATGGAAGAGTAGGAGGAGGAGGCTGTGAAGTGTGTATCATGGAGATAAACTTTCTGAGACCACCTAATGGCTGATGTCCATAGATTTGCAGGCATTCCTGTGGGTTTGCTTCTGGACATGAAGATGCCTCCTACCACAACTTCTCTCCCAAAGTCATAGCACCCCTCTTGTCAGACCTTTCTGACAATGATTTCTTCTCAATAAGAAATGAGATTAGCACCATCAAAAAACATATAGAGAGCACATTTAGCTGAAGTTTTAAATTGCTAAAATGAAGTCTAGTATCATATAAGTATAATTATAGCTGCCAGGATTTAGAACTTTCCAGTTAGTCAGTTAACATCAAATAGCAGGTTCTGTGAAGAGTAGAATCCCATAAAATGAATTCATGAGAAGCAGCAGCTGGAGACTTGACATCATTTAACTACATTTTCAATCAGTAAGTATCATCATCATCATCATCACTACCAATAGTTTTCTTCCTTCCTCTCTTCCTCTCTCCTTTTTCTTGCTTCCTTCTTTCTTTCCTTTCTGTCTTCTTACAACATAGTACAGATCACTGACTGTAACTATTCAATAATATCTATGGGAGTTTGCCGTGCCTAATTCCACAACATTACTTATAAGCTATGTTTCCCAATATCACAATTTCCATCCATAAGATCTTCTATTTGTCTCTTGAACATAAATAACTGAGGACTTTTCCATTTTGTACTGTGTTCTTATGTCCTCTAGAATTGGATTGGCATCTTTTCATAAATTAGATCTCAATTTAAAGTTTAACTCCTCACAGAGGCCTCTCAATAGGTGTTTCCCCTCTCCCAACAGTAATTTTCTTTTCTAATTCAATTGTATTTTGTCAGTTATTAAATTCTAGAATCTTTTTTTTTTACTTACTAGTTTATTAATTATTTTTTTCTCCCTCCACCAGAGAGAAAACAAGAATTAACCATACAGGTAAATCGGTTTGTTTTGTGTTATGTCACTAGTCACTGTATTTGCACATGTATCTGGCATGCACGAGGTATTCAATGAACATTTATTGAATTAATGGGTGCTTTATACTAGGTCTTTTGGTAGCACTGGCAATATATTGGTGAACAATCAAATGTAAAGTTAATCATCAAGTATATTAGTATAAATACATATACACATATATGCATATAATTATACATTGTGATAAGTGTGTTGTTTCTGTTGTTAGTAGGTGTCATGGAGTCAGATCCAACTCACAGTGACCCCTTGTTGGGTTTCTGAGGCAGTATCACTATGGAAGTAGATTGCCTAACCTTCCTTCTGAGGAGTGGCTGGTGTGTTTGAACCACCAGCCTTCTTGTTAGCAGTCAAATGCCTTAGGCACTACACTACCAGAGCTCCTGTGATAAGTGTAACAACATTAATAAATAAAGTGCTGGAATGCTGAAATAAAGAATGGAGGGAAGAATCAATTTTAGTCAGAGTTCATTGTTGTTGTGTTGTTGTTAGGTGCCATCGAGTCATTTCTGACTCATAGCGACCCAAGGCACAGCAGAACGAAACACTGCCCCATCCCGTGCCAGCTCCATGATCCTTGCTATACTTGAGTCCGTCATCACAGCCACCGTGTCAATCCATCTTGTTTAAGGTCTTCCCCTCTTTGTCCACCTGCCAAGCATGACATCCTTCTCCAGGGAATGGTCCCTTCTGACAACATGACCAAAGTAGGTGAGAAAGTCTGGCCATTCTCGCTTCCAAGGAGCATTCTGGATGCACTTTCTCCAGGACAGATCTGTTAGTTCTTTTAGCAGTCCATAGTACTTTCAGCATTCTTCACCAGCACCACAACTCAAAAGCATCAACTCTTCTTCGATCTTCCTTATTCATTGTCCAGCTCTCACATGCATACAAGGTGATTGGAAATATCATGGCTTGTGTCAGGCACACCTTAGTCCTCAAGGAGACATTCTTGCTCTTCAGCACTTGAAACAGTTCCTTCACAGTTGACCTTCCCAATGCTACACGTTGTCTAATATCCTGACTGCTGCTTCCATTGGCATCGATTGTAGAACCATGCAACGTGGATTCTTTGACAACCTCAATCTTCTCTCCATTTATTGTTATGCTGCTCATTGGTCCAGTTGTGAGAATTTTTATTTTCTTTATATTGAGACATAATCTATCCTGCAGACTGTATTCTTCAACCTTCATCAGTAAGTGCCTCAAGTTATCTTCACTTTTAGCAAGCAAAGTTGCATCATCTGTGTATCTCAGGTGTTAATGATTCTTCCTCCAATCCTGATGCCACATTCTTCTTCATATAGTCCAGCTTCTTGGATTATTTGCTCAGCACATAGGTTGAACAAGTGTAAGGAAAGAGTTGCGTTAGAGCTTTTGGTATGTAGAAGGCTGTGGTCAACAGGGGGAATCATAACTCCATTGTGAGTCTTGACAAAAAATCAGACACCATATGAGTGCTTTCTGACCATTAAACTAGCAACCTGGTTATACTTAGAAAAGACTGGGGAAAGGCCATGGAGGGGCAGTTTGCCCTTAGGAAGAATATGGTTGAAAGTACATAAACCAGTATGATGTTATGCAGAGAACTAGGGGAGTTCCCTGTGCATATACTTAATGATTTACTGAAAATAGCCACATTACCTAATTAAAGTTAAAAAGTTGGGGTCCTGGTATTGTCCTGTAGACACCTTGTGTCTTTGACTCAGGGTCACATGGTCATGAGTCATACATACCATGACCATCCCATAGAAACCCCAGAACTAATCTGTAACCCTTTTTGAACCTGTAATTATGAATGTATCCCAATCATGGATCTTTCCATGTTTCTGTAGTTTCACCTGCAACAGTGATAGACTGTCAATTTCAGACTGCACAAGTTGGTAAAAATTTTCAATTTCTTTGTCTTTGGATTTAGTGGTTGGTGCATAAATTTGACTAATAGTAGTATTAACTGGTCTTCCTTGTAGATGTACGGATATTATCCTATCACTGACAGCATTGTACTTCAGGATAGATCTTGAAACATTCTTCATGATGATGAATGTGACACCCTTTCTCCTCAATTTATCATTCCCTTTACAGTAGAGTGTATGATTGATTCAAAATGTCAAGTACCAGTCTATTTCATCTCACTAATGCCTAGAATATAGATCTTTATGTGTTCCATTTAATTTTTGACAGCTTCCTATTTTCCTAGATTCATACTTCCTTCATTCCACATTCTGATTATTAATGAATGTTGGCAGCTATTTCTTTCTGTTTTGAGTCACAGCCCATCAGCTAATGAAGGTCCTGCAAGCTTTATTCTATCCATGGCTTTAAGTTTGACTTCAATTTAGGGATACAGGTCTTCTCCATTTGTATTCTGAGTGCCTTCCAACCTGATGAGCTCATCTTCAGTCATTATATCAGACAATATTTCCTGCTATTCATAAAGTTTTCCAGTGATATATCTGTGTTTCACTGCTATTCCTAAGGTTTTCACTGGCCAATCTTTTTAGAAGTGGATGCCTGTGTTTTTTCTTTAGATTGTTTTAGTCTAAAGTTCCGCTAATACCTGTCCACCATGAGTGACTATGCTGGTAGTTGAAATACTGCTGGCATACCCTTTAGCATCACAAGAACATGCAAGTCACCATAGTATGACAAACTGACAGACAAATGGCACATTTTTTCCCCCTCAAGCAGAGTAATCAGGGAAGAAATCTCCAAATGATTCCATTTAATACCTAACAAATGGGAAAGTGTCAACCACCCAAGAAAATCTCAAAAAGAAGATAAAAACAGTGCTGAACATCTGAGCAATTATGACCTTAGTGAAAAACACTGAGAATAGAGAGGTTGGCAGGAGTCAAATCATGCAAACATTCAGGGCTTTTCGCAATAAGTAATTTTCATATTTATTCTCAAGTCTAAATTAAGTCTAGTAGTAAAGAGTTTGAAGCAGCAGAGAAATTGATTTATTGTAAAAAAATTTCTGATTTTGTATATTAAAAAGTAAATTGAAGCATAGAAATGAATAAACAAGGGAAAACAATAAGTTACTGCAATTCTATAGCAGAGATGTCAGCCATGGAAGTTGACAGTAGTGGCTGGAGGAATCAACAGAAATTAATGATGAATTTGATGTGAAGCTTGAGATAAAAGGGAATCATTACTCTTCAGGTTTCAAAGCTTGAATAAATGCTGAGTATTTTTTGCAAAATGTTTATGGAAAAAAGAAATTGGGAAGAATAGGTAGGGAGGTTGTGAGGCAAATTGTGAAATCTAAAGTTTAAGACAGTGTAATATATTCATGTAAAAATGTCAGGCAATGTATTAGATATACATATCTAGAGACCAAAGAATTAAGCTATAAATGTGTAAATCATTTGTTTATACTTTTTTTACAGCCAAGAGAAAGAGTATACATAACAAAGGGAAAAGTGTCAAGATTAAGCATCAAGGACATCAGTGTTTAGATTTCAGATGGGGAGCAGGAGCAAACAAAGAAAAGTCATAAGTCAGATAGTGAGATAAGGTGTCATGTGATGCAAAAAAAGAAGAGTACCTTAAAAAAGACTATATAGTCAGCTATTTTAATGCTTCAGTGAGGTGTTAGAAGATAAGGACATAAGAGACACCACTGTACTTGGTATGTTTTTTAAAGGAGGGAAATATATGAATGCTAGATTGGAAGAAATTAAAAGAAAACCCTGCCAATGAGTCAATTCCTACTCATAGAGATCCTTTAGGACAGAGTCGAACTGCACCATAACATTTCCAAGGAAGTAAATCTTTACAGAAGCAGATTATGTCATGGGCAGAGCACATGGTGGTTTCAAACCATTGACTTTTTGGTTAGTAGCCAGATGTTTTCACTGTACTACCAGTGATCCTAGGACTAGGATATATGAAAGTAGAGTCTAATCACGTAAACCACCACTGACCAAAATTTACTTTTGAAGGAAATTATAGACGGTAGTGGGAGTGGACAATGCAAAATTGAATACACCACCTGGGTGCTGAAAACAGCTAACATGCTAGGCTGCTAACTGAAAAGCTGGCAGTTCATGATCACTAAGAGGTGCCTAGGAAGAATGATTGGTGATATACTTCCAAAAAACAGCCGCTGGAAACTTTAGGGAGCCCCATTCTACTCTGACACACACAGGGTCATTATGAACTGAAGTTGACTCCATAGCAACTGATTTTTTTATATATCCAGACCATAAAATTTGTAGCTATTGTTCTATTATAAATGTTATAGTTAGTTGGAAGAACAGAGAACCAAGGAAATATTAACTTAATCGAAAACATTACTTAAGTAAGAATCTTGGTAAAAGTAGTCTGGGACTTATTCAGCTGCTCAATATGATTATCAAAGACCAACCAAGGTTGTTTCTATTTTTCTTCTCTACTTTTCTAAGTAGGAGCTCTGGAAGTATAGTACCTAAGGCATTTGTCTGCTAACCAGAAGGCTGGCAGTTCAAACCCACCAGCCACTCCTTGGAAAGAAGGTTGGGCAATTTACTTCCATAGTGATACTTCCCTGGAAACCCAAGGAGGGGTTGCTATGAGTCGGGTCTGACTCTACAGCAGTGTTTTTTTTTTTTTTTTTTTTTTTTTAACTGTTCTAAGTACAATGGTCTTTTTTGCAACTGGTCATGATATGGCTTTCGGAGGTCCACAACTACATTTGTGGCAGTAGTAAGGAAAAAAAAAAAAAATCTCTCCCATCTATAAAGATGAAAACATTTTCCAGAAAATAACAATTTGAAGAAATAAAAAAGAAACATCAATTAAAAAAAATAATTTCCTGAACCTCTACTGGAGCAGGGGAAAAAAAAAAATTATAAAGGGCATGCATATGAGCTTCCAGACAGAATGATTCAGCATGATATGGCATATCATCCAAAAGATTGGTTTATCAATTATTTTGAAGATGTTTAAGAATGTTGATGTCAGGCACCAAATTAGGAGGCAAAGCTCAAAATGTTCACTGTTTTCAGCAACGGTGGCTCAACTAAACTCATCGTATACTACTGACTATACTCTCTGTGCTGTTAGGTTTAATTTGTGTAACATATTATCCCTTCTGAATAATATGTTTTATATATTTCTTAAATTATTTGACAAATATTCATTGCTTGCCCATACAATTATTAGTTTCTAGAGGGGTAACTTTTTATATTTTGTTCCTAAGATCAATTTTATACTCACAGGACATTTTATATATATATCTGTCAATAATTGAAGAAATGATTGATTGAATTAATGAAGCGTTTTGACATGACACTGCATAGTCTAATTAGGTTTTATGTGAGCAATGGAGTTTGAGGAGAATGTTTTCATTTTCCAAAGACAAACTTGAAATGATGTCATGAAAGCTCTCCAAGGAATAAAACGTATTATATTTCACATATTAAATTACCTGCTAGATGAAACGTGGTAAACATCTTTGGACTTTGACAACAGAGTGTGGGCACATGAATTGATATTTCTAATCAGCTAACCAAAGAAAGAATACCATAAAGATGTTTACCTGTGTTTTACTGATTATGTGAAAACATTTGACAGTTTGGATGATAACAAATTATGAATAACATTGCACAAGATGGGAATTCCAGAACACTTAACTGTGTTCACGAGAACCTGTAGGTAGACCAAAAGGCAGTTGTTTGAACAGAAGAAGGGATTACTGTATAGTTTAAAATCAGGAAGGGAGTGTGTCAGTGTTGTATCATTGCACCATACTTATTCAATTTTTATGCTGAGCAAATAGTACTAGAAGCTGGACTTTATGAAGAAGAACGCTGCATCAGGATTGGAGGAAGATTCGTTAACTATCTGCAATATGTAGATGACATAACTTTGCTTACTAAAAGTGAAGATGACATGAAGCACTTACTGATGAAGATCAAAGGCCACAGTCTTTGGTATGGATTTACACTTCAATGTAAAGAAAACAAAAATCCTCAGAACTGCATCAATAAGCACATCATGATAAATGGAGAAAATACTGAAGTTGTCAAAGATTTCATTTTACTTTTCTCCATAATCAACACCCATGGAAGCAGCAATCAAGAAATCAGATGCCTTATGTCACCAAGCAAATCTCTTGCAACAGACCCCTTTAAAGTGTCCAAGCACAAAGATTTCACTTTGAAGACTAAGGTGCATCTAACCCAAGCTGTGGTACTTTGAATTGCTTCATTTGCATGTGAAAGCTGGACAATGAATAAGCAAAAGCAAAGAAGTGATGCCTTTCTGTTGTGGTGTTATCAGAAAATACTATGGACTGCCAGAAGTAGGAACCAATATGTCCTGGAAGAAGTACAGCCTTCTTCATTCATAGAAGCTAGAATGGCTAGACTTCATCTTACCTCCTCTGGTCAGGTTGTCAGAAGGGACCATTCCCTGGGGAAGGATATTATGCTTGGTAAAGTGAAGGGTCAGACTTTTTTTTAGGGGAGAGGCTAAAGGAGATGGATTAATATAGTGGCTGCAACAATGGGCTCAAACATAGACAAGATGGTGAGGCTGGCATAGGACCAGCCAGTGTTTTGTTCTGTTGTACGTAAGGTCACTATGAGTCAGAATCAACTGAATGGCACCTAAGAACAGCAACAACCAGAGAAAATCACTTCAAAGACAATTGCTTCCCCTGTTGCTTTTTCTCCATGTAGGTATTACATAAGTTGTTCACCAACTTGTGAAACTTCCTATATGGTAAACATTTCACTAAAATGAGGATCTAACTAGATTTGCTGTGCTTGAAATTAGAGAGATTACTTATGTATAGTATAATCAGTGGTATGCTATTAAATCAGCTCCCTCAAAAAATTTGTCATTTGTATCATTTACCAATTTCTTTGGAATACATTGAATTCACACTATGAATGATTTAAAAATGGGTTTGTCAAATGCTTCCATATTTCTCAAGTAACCCTCAGGAGACAGTGTCAGCCAGATCCAGTTCAAAGTCAGCAAGGCCATTGACCTGCATGCAAATCATAGGGTTTCCTGCAGGATGTGGCTTAAACAGCGATGTTTAATGTAATTGTTCTTCAACATGATTTCGCTCAGCATATTTTACATTTTTTGAGTTTCAAAATTATTATTTTATTATTAAGTATTTAATTCAGCAAATCGGGATCACAATACTTAAGAATGAGAAAATACTGATACTCTAATGCATTAAAGCAACAATAAAGCTCAGAAATAACCTAGTAAACGTCAATGTCATGTAAAAATGTGCCTCAAATGCAAGGTAGTCGCAGCATATTCACCAACTTTAGCATTATCAGTGTCACAAAGAAAAATCTTTTAAAAACTTAAGAAGCTGTAAAATGTATACTGGTTGGTCCTTACAAATCAATAGATTCAACTCCAGATTAAGGTAATTAAAACATTTCATATGTTTTTTAATGTCACATGACTGAGTTTATATCCTATGAAACTAAGCACAGAAGTTGTTCATAATTACCAAGAAACAAGCAAATGACTCCTAACACAGTTCAGTTTTCACCATATCTAATTTTGTTGTTTCCCTGCCCTTCATTGCTGTCTCATCTTTACTTTTGAACAAATATTGCTTCTTGTTCTTGTATAATTGATTGTTCTAAGAAACACAACTCCTCATGGGCATTACTGTTTATTTTATAAGCAAATAAATTATTTGGCTGAATGTTGATCTCAGAGAATGACTTCAGTTCCAGGTTAAAAGGGTATTGTAGAGTGATAATCTTTGTAGTTCCTCTAGTCTTTATGAGTCCAACTTTTGTCATTATCATGAATTTTAGTTTTGTTCTCCATTTTTCTTCCATTTTCACTGGCATCTGCTAAAGTTTCTCCATTCATAGAGGTCAGTTGTGGTAACCAGGCACTATCTTGTTCTTCTGCTCTTAAGATAGAGGAGGCTATAGTTTATGTGGCCCATTAGTCCTGCTTTCTGTTGTTGTTGTTGTTATGTGCCTTTGAGGCAGACCTGACTTATAGTGATCCCTCCTTGGGTTTTTGAGGCAGTATCACTACAGAAGTAGATTGTCCAACTTTCCTTCTGAGGAGTGGCTGGTGGGTTTGAACCACCAGCCTTCTGGTTAGCAATCAAGTGCCTTAGGCACTATGCCACCAGAGTCCTGCTTCCTACAGTCTATGGTTTCCTTCATTCTCCTTTGCTCCAAATGGGAGAACAATATTCGTGTCTTAGATGGTTACTTGCAATCTATTAAGATCCTAGATGCTACTTACCAAACCAGGATTTAGAACATTATGAACTAAGTTATGTCAAGTTACCTAGATGTCCCCTGAGAATATGGTGCTTAGCCTCTAAGTCCAGTAACTCAGTCTCACAGGGTCAAACAAAAAATTGCAAACCCACTGCTATCAATTTGATTCTAATAGCCACCTCCACTGGGTATCAAAAATTTAAATCTTTATGGCAAAAGATCACCTCATCTTCCTCTCACGAGACAGCTGATGGGTTTGAACCACCAGCCTTCTGATTAGCATCCAAATGTCTTACCACCAGAGCTTCTTCGCACAGGGTCAAGGTCTTTGGATATGTCTAAAAATTTCCATACGATGCACCAGTGCTCCCAACTGCCCTCCCCCAACCACATAGCATACATTTTTACTTATATAACAACTCACAAAGTTTTGTTTACTGTTACTGTTATTAAGAGCTCTGGTAGCATAGTGCCTAAGGCCATTTTACTGCTAACCAGAAGGCTGGTGGTTCAAACCCACCAGCCACTCCTCGGAAGAAAAGGTGGGCAATCTACTTCCATAGTGATACTTCCTTGGATACCCAAGGAGCAGTTGCTATGAGTTGGATCCAACTTGACGGCAGTGAGTTTTTTTTTTTTTTTTTTTTCTTTTTTTGGTTTATTACTGTTATTAGAAGCTCTCATCTCCCAGTGGTTAAAGTGCATGGCTAGTAACAAAAAGGAGGACTATTTGAACCCATCAGCTACTCCAATGGAGAAAGATGTGGCAGTCTGCTTTTGTTAAGATTTAAATTCTTGGAAACTCTATGGGGTGGTTCTACTCTGCACTATTGATCACCATAAGTGAGTTGGAATCAATTTGATTGCAGTGTGTTTTGTTTTTTGATTCATGTCACTGCAAAATTATAGATGTTATAATAAATAATGTAGTTGTTCTTTATTCTTGCATACCTCTCAGTGTCTTCATTTATCTTGTCTTCATTTATCAAGTCATGTTGTGATTACTTTCCCCATACTGTTTATTGCTTTTACCTCTATCAGAATTAATATGTCTACACTCTAATCACTGAAAGTCTTTCCCTATTCCTTCCTACCATGATAACTATCAAAAAATGCTGCTTTCTGTGTGTAAACCTATTCTTGACTTATTATAAACGTGTGGTGGTGCTGTTGTTAGGAGTCGTTGACTTGCTTCCAACCCACAGTGACACTGTGTACAACAGAATGAAACTGTACAGTCCTGTGCCAGCCTCACAATACTTGCTGTACCTGAGCCCATTGTTGCAACCACTGTGTCAATCCATGTTGTTGAGGGCCTTCCTCTTTTTCGTTGACCCTCCACTTTACCAAGCACATCCTTCTCAAGGAATGACCAAAGTAAGTGATGAAGTCTGGGCATTCTTGCTTCCAAGGTGCATTCTGGCTGCTCTTCTTCCAGGATAGATTTGTTAGTTCTTTTGGAAGCCCATGGTACCCTCAGTATTCTTTGCCAGCACCACAAATCAAAAGCATCAACTTTTCTTTGGTCTTCCTTATTCATTGTCCGGCTCTCACATGCATACGAACCAATTGAAAATACCATGGCTTGGGTTAGGCACATCTTAGTCTTCAAAGAGGTGTCTTTGCTCCTCAGCACTTGAAAGAGGTCTTTTGCAGCAGATTTGCCCAGTGCACTACATTGTCTGATGTCTTGAGTGCTGCTTCCATTAGTGTTGATTATGGAAACAAGTAATATGAAATCTCTGACAACTTCAATCTTTTCTCCATTTATTGTGATGCTGTTTATTGGTCCAGTTGTGAGGATTTTCATTTTCTTTATGTTGAGTTATAATCCATACTGCAGACTATTGTCTTTAATCTTCACCAATAAATGCTTCAAGTCATCCTCACAGTCAGCAAGCAAAGTTGCATCATCTGCATGTCACAGGTTGTTAATGAGTCTTCCTCCAATCTTTATGCCATGTTCTGCTGCACATAGTCCAGATTTTAGGATTATTTGCTCAGCATACAGATTGAACAAGTATGGTGAAAGAATACCACCCTGACAGACTCCCTTCCTGATTTTAAACCATGTGGTACCCCCTTGTCTTGTTTGAATGACAGCCTCTTGGTCTATGCTCAGGTTCCTCATGAGTACAATTAAGTGTTCTGGAATCCCCAGTCTTCTCAATGTTATCCATAATATGTTATGATCCTCACAATCTAATGCTTTTGTGTAGTCAATAAAGCACAAGTAAACATCTTTTTGGTGTTATTTGCTTTCAGCCAAGATCCATCTGACATCAGCAATGATATCCCTTGTTCCACATCCTCTTCTGAATCCAGCTTGCATTTCAGGAATTTCTCTGTCAATATTCTGCTGCAACCATTTTTGAATTATCTTCAGCAAGATTTTATTTGCATATGATATTAATGATATTTTTCAATAACTTTCACATTCTGAAGGATCACTTCTCTTTGGAATAGGTGCAAATATGAATTTCTTCCACTTAGTTGACTAGGTAGCTGTCTTGCAGATTTCTTGGCATAGCCAACTGAGTTCCTCCAGTGCAGCATCTGTTTGTTGAATAATCTCAATGGGTATTCTGTCAATTCCAGAGCCTTGTTCTTTGCTAATTCTTTCAGGGCAGCTTCGACCTCTTCCTTCAGTACCATTGATTCTTGATCATATGCCACCTCTTGAAATGGATGAACATCAACCAATTTTTTTTTTTGGTACAGTGACTCTGTATATCCTTACAATATTTGTGCTTCTGTCACTAACTTATGTCATTCAGCGTAATATCCTCCAGATTCATCCAGGTTATGTGTCACAGAAAAAAAAAAAACAAACTGAAACTAAACATTCAGGGGGCAGCTCAGGTGACAGGAGTGCATGGAAAGATTGGCACAGGGAAGAGGTAACTATCTGGAGGAAGTGGGAGGGGAGCTGTTGCATTGGGGTAAATTGTAGTCAATGTCACGAGACAAAGTGTATGTGAACTGCTGTACGAGAAGTGAATTTGCTCTGTAAACCTTCACCCAAATCATAATTAAAGAGAGAGAGAGAGAAAGAAATAAGAAGCTTAAAAAAAAAAAAAAAAAAAAGTCACCACAGAGTTGATTCCAACTAATAGAGTCCCCATTGGGTTTCCAAGGCTGTAAGTCTTTGTGGAAGTAGATTATACCATCTCCCATCCATGGAGCAGCTGGTGACTTTGAACTGCTGACTTTCATCATTATTTTTATTGTGTAGTATTCTGTTGTATGCATGTACCACATTTTGTTTATCTGTTCATCTATTTTAGACACATAAGTTGTTTCTATATTTTTGCTATTGTGAATAATGCCTCAATGAACATGGATGTGCATATGTCTATTTGTACCACAGTTCTTACTTCTCTATGATATAAAACCAGGAATGGGATTGCTGGATCAGATGGTATTTCCATTTACATTTTTTTGAGGAAGTTCCATTTCATTTTCCATAGTGGTTGTACCATTTTACAATCCCACCAGGATAGAAGAGTTCCAGTCTCTCTACAACCTCACCAAAATTTGTTGTTTTCTATTTTTTTTTGATCAGTGCAATAGCGCATTGAAGTTTCTTTTTTTTTCTCCCCCTTGGCAGACTTAAGTTGGTATCTCATTGTGGTTTTGATTTACATATCTCTAATGGCCAATGGTAGCATAGTGGCTAAAGCAGTTGACTGCTAACCAGAAGGCTGGTGGTCCAAACCCACCAGCCACTCCTCGGAAGGAAGGTTGGGCAATTCTACTTCTGTAGTGACGCTGCCTCGGAAACCCAAGGAGGGGTCGCTATGAGTTGGGGCTGACTCGAGGGCACATACCAACAACAACAACAATGGCCAATGACTGTAAGTAACTCTGTGTTTATTAGCTACCTGAATGTGTTCTTCGGTGAAGTGTCTATTCATGTACTTCGCTATTTTTTTCTATTGAATTGTTAATCATTTTGTTGTTGAGTTTGTAATTTTTTATATCTTTTTTTGGGAGGCTAATTTTTCTAAAGAAGCCCTTGTGGCATGGTGGTTAAACACTCAGCTGCTAACTGAAAAGTAGATTGTTTGAAACCAACCAATTCATGGGAGAAAAGACCTGGCAATTTGATCCTACAAGAATTTCAACATAGAAAAACTTTTGGGGTATTTCTACCCTTTCTAGTTGGTATGTAGTCACTATGAATTGGAATTGTCTCAATGACACACAACAACAAAAAGTCTTTCTAAAATAACTCACCTTATTGTTCAATTTTATAAAAAAATAATGTATGGATTATGCTAACTGTAGTTCACCTCTACTGCAATAAATGATAATATAGTACAGACTGAGATCTTATAAGAATATTTCTTTTGATCCTTGCCAATATGGTTTAGGTATGATAATGTACGGTTTACAGAAAGAAAAATTGCATGTCACAATAACCAGACAAAATGCATAAGGCCAAGATGGCCTAACAAGGACAAGATTACCCTTTAACCTTAAACAACCCCAAAATTAAATATACTGTAAACCAAGCAACAAAAGTCTGTGATGCCTGGGAGAGAGGAGATAAACAAGGGTAATCTTCTACTGCCCAAGTGTACTACCTTGACAAACTTCCAATCAAGATAGTGAGAACAGATAGAACAAAAATGATACTCAGTGAATTCCAAATATTAAAATAATGGAAATGGATGTCTGGAGTGATCAAAACAGCTAAAATTCACAGAAGAGAGTGAGAAACAAGAGAGAACCATAAAAAAGAGAAAACTCCCAAGCACTGAACAGAGGACACTTTAAGAATTTGACTGCTAACCAGAAGTTTGATGGTTCAAACCCACCTGCCACTCCATGGATGGAAGATGGGACAATCTACTTCCATAAAGATTTAACACTTTGGAAACCCTAAGGGGGTCTCTATGAGTTGAAATCAAGTAGAGTACAGTGAATTTGAAGTTTTTTGGAGTGGTTGGTAAATGCATGTGAGGAAACTATCTGGGTCCAGAAAAGGACCAATTAAAAAGAAAGCAGGACTGCTAAACCCTAATACAGTGTTTAGATATGGCTTGTTTTTTTACTGGACAGGCTTATGATTAATGGTGCATTGTATAAAATATGCAAAAGATCTTTGTTTTGTTTTGTTTTTTTTCAATAGGGGGAAATTATCAAACCTAGACAAAATTTGTCTCTATTTCTAAATAACTATTTGTAAAGGCAAGATCCTAAAAATTCAACTTGTTTCCAAATAACTGTATCTCAGACAAAATGTACAAATATGTGTAGAAATACTAAAATATCCAGAAGCCAACAAGTTAAAATTAATAGTGTCAGCATACTATTAATTTAATTTTAATAAAAATTAATTTCAATAAAAATTACCATACGTGAAAAGAAAGTGGAAATTCAGTTCATATAAATCCAAATTATATGAGGAGAATAATCAGTCAACTGAAACTAACACAAAACAGACATTGATACTAGAATTAATAGACAACCATATGGAAAAAGTTTTAGTAAATTAACCACATATGTCCCACAAGTTATAGATGTAATAAATATAAAAATAACCAAATCATACTTTATAAATATAATCTGCAATGTGAGATAAAAAAATGTAATACAGGTCGTTGATGACTGATGAGAAATTGCAGAGGAAAAGAACAATGAGTTTGAAGCAGGGCTTCAAATAATATTTTTTTTTCACTACAGTTATCATTTTAGTTCACCAGAATTTTAAAAATTTGATTCTGTTCCAGTTTCTCTTCATTGACCATGATTGAACTTGTTCAAACCTATTATATACTCTCTGATCTCAAATTTATATTCTGCAAATGGATAACCTAGAGCAATTTCATCTGAAGAGATATGACTACCAAAATTGGAAACATATATATTTTAATATAAAAATAGCACTTTTATATTAACTTCAATTTTGATTATTCCAAGATATTGTAAATAATTTCAGAAGTAGCAATATTAAACTATTTCTTTCTACACATTCATTAATAATTAAATCTGAATTGACAGTGATGTTCAGATTTAATCATGGCCTCAATGCATTTCAATATAAAGAAAAATAAGATTTAAAAGATTTAAAAATCAACATTTTTTCTTTTTTATTGTGATTTGGGTGAAAACTTACAGAATAAATTAATTTTACATACAGCAGTTGATATAGATTCTGTTTCTTGACATTGATTGCAATCTCTGTAATGTAACAGCTCTTTTCCCATTTCCTCACAGTGTCCTTTTTTTCTATGCATTCCTGCCCTCTGAGATATCTCCCAATACAAGTATTACTGTTTTGATCTCCCATGATTGTTTGTTCTAAGTTTACCTACCTGGCATAAATGAAGTTTTAAAATATACTAATTCACTGCAGATTTAGTCACTTTAAAAATAATGTGATAGAAAAGACTCCTAACATAACACATGAATGTGAAATTAGAGATTTAAAATACTTTTGTAGTAGAAAATTCTCAATTAAATACTATAAAAATACACAGGGAACAAATTTAAATTTGATATAGACAATATTTCACTACAAACACTCAATAGTCATATAAAGTTGGTAAGAATGCAGTTCCAAAATACTAGAAATACAAAGGATATATAACACCTAATAAGCCAATACATAAAGACTAAGTATAATAAAATATTTAATACTTTAATATTTGTCACAGCTCTAAGCTGAATAATTGCCATACCATTACATAAAATAAACATTTTATTACAAATATAGATTTAATTCATACACCATTATACAGTTCGTTAAGGAAACATCATTTCAATAAACTATAATTATAAGTAATAAGCAGAATAGGAGTTCTGGTAGCATAGTGCCTAAGGCACTTGACTGTTAACCAGAAGGCCAGTGGTTCAAACCCACCAGCCACTCCTTGGAAAGAAGTTTGGGCAATCTACTTCAGTAGTGATACTGCCTCGGAAAACCAAGGAAGGGTCACTATGAGTCGGGTCTGACTCAACAGCACATAGCAACAACAAAAATAAGCAGAATATTTCTATTTATTTATTTATTTATTTTACTTCAGCTTTCCTTGTTGTCTCACATGATGAAATTCAAACCTGGGAATGTGCCTTCAACACTGACAGGCACAGCTGGTGCACCCAAAAGTACAAAAGCAATTTCATATAACTGGGGATATTGTGAACAGTTTCTTCCCAAAATTTGGGAATTTTTTTCTCTCATGACTCTATACATGATTAAATTTGTTAGCACAGTCAGTATTACAAATAGTCACTGGATCTCAATTTAACTTTTTCTTTCATTTTGAAAAATAATTCCATGTCATCAACATCATTATTTGAAACAAGAGTGTTTCCTGAATTGGTTACCTTTATTTTTGTGGTAGTTATATTTGTGTGTCAACTTGGCTGGGCTTGGTGGAGTGGCTGGGCAGCTGATTGTAGTTATTCCCCATGATGAGACTAGCAATCAACTCCATGGTGGGATCTACCACAAGTAGCTGAGTAGCTGCCTTAGGGAATGAGGTCTGCTTCCTGTATATAAGGAGAAGCCTTGGGAATGAGCTCAAGCTTATGGCATGCTTGGACCCTGCATGTAGCCGTGTCATTGTGTTCAGCAGCCTGCTATGCTCTGCTGATCTTGGGATCTTGGGACTTACAACGGAGTTAAATTAATGGCCTGCCATGTGGTTTGGTAACATCGGGACTGTGTCTTTTTACTTGTCAACCTTCGTCTTCTCAGCCTCAGCAGCCATCAGCTGTCTGAGTGGAAAAAATGCCTCTAGCTCCAGTGGGCTGGGAGCAGAAGGCAGAGCTGGACCCCAAGGTTGAGGGGCTTTTACCCAGCACCTAAAGCCTGGCACTTTGAACTCAGACTTTTAGCCTCCTGAACTGTAAGGGAATACACTCCTATATGTTAAGGGGATCACCCCATTTGTGGTATGTTTGTCAGAGGAGCACTAGGTAACTAGAACAATTTCATTTTCAGTATTACTCCTTTTTAGACTTTCTGTTATTTTTCAAATATTTTTAAATGTAATATAGCCTTTATATTAAACTGAGAACAAACTAAAATTTAATAACAAGGGTCTAGATAAACTTCTCATAATACACTCTAATTTTAATAATAACTTTTTCTCTGAAATTAAGTTTTTCAGTCAATGTGCTTTCAAATGTATTATTAAGATTTCTTAATTTCTGATTAGTTTCCACCCACATACCAGAAACATCACTCATGGTTAATTGTTCACTTTACAGTCTTACCATAATTTTCTTTAAAGGTGCTAAAGCTTCCAAAATTAATTTGACATATGCTCTTTTGTCATTAAAAAAGTAATAGTTCATACTATTCTTATCGAATACACTGCAGAGATGTGTGCATCCTAGTAAATGTTCTAACATAGTGTATATAATGTCCCACCTTATTCACCAATTCAGTACATGTGCCCTTAAATTATTTTCTTAAAATTTGGTCGACAATGTCAAAATACAAATAATTTGAATGAGTTCACAATATTTTCCTAATATGCATTCCAGTTCAGTACCCATTATTTTCTCTTTAATAACTAATTTCAGTCTGTGTTCAGCACACTTTCTATCAATCTTTTCATATAAAGTTTTTTTGCTTTCATCACATTCTGCTAGAGTCTTCAAAATTGTCATTTTGCTCTGACATCTGACATTTGATATCACTATCATTTCTGGGCAAATCAACAAAGTTCATCATATCAGAATCATTATGCATAGTTACAGAACAAAACTGTAGAGTAAATCAATGTTGTGTTTCTCTAAAATTTGGCACACTTTTTTTTTTTTTTTTTATTACAGACCTATGATTTTTTCTTTTATTTCTTTCATTTGCCGTGTCAACAGATGTATTTTACTATCTGGTATGAACTGAGCATTAATTCCTAGATTTGACTGATTCAATCTCTGGGTAATTTCTACTTCCAAACAGAATATTTGGTGTTCCAAATTACTATTAATTTTGGAGCTAAGTTTTAAGGACAATGAGATATGGATGAGCTAATGTTCTCTGAAGTGATTGCAAATTTTAACCAATTGATACAATAACTAGATTTTATTTTTTATGGAATCTTGAATATTCAATTAACTCAACTGAACAACCATTAACAGTAACTAATTGTACACATGCATCAGACTATTGTTTACCTGATTTCAGTTTAAAACATTCTGGTATAGCAAATTTTCTGCTGCTTATTGAGAACACTACTGACACTGTCTTCAGTCTTATTTCAATGCTTTTATCTTCTTGCTTTACATTGCATTGTCTTCATATGGTAACATTTCAGCTACCTCTCTAAATTCCCTACGGGGTCTCCAACTTCATCTGTGTTCCAAGTTTTACACGTGCTTTTCTTTTCAATTTTCATACTTGAAAAAATTTTGACATGAATTTTCTCTCGTTCATCTCATGCTAGAATTCAAGGGATAAGAATTAACATTACAGCATATGTTAGAGTCACCATATTACATTACAGTAAATATTAGTTTTAGACTTTGATAACATAAAGAGAATAGAAGGCAAAAATACATTTGTAGAAATGAATTAAAAACAAAAAACCAAACTCACTGCCATTGAGTCGATCCCTACTCATAGCGACCCCTCTCCTTGGGTTTCCGAGGCAGTATCTCTAAGGAAGTAGATTGCCTAACCTTCCTTCCGAGGAGCGACTGGTGGATTTGAACCACCAGCGTTCTGGTTAGTAGTCAAATGCTTTCCAGAGCTCCCAGAAATGAATTAAAGACAGAACATATTAAAATGCTTGTAGCCACGTATCATTAGAAAAAGTGAAGACCTTCAATCTTACATTTTCAGGGTTTCTTTTCTTCCACTTGAAGACCCAGGTTAAAATATTTTTGTACCTTTACCCAACACTTTTTAAAGAAAAATATCAATTCATAGTCATGCCATTAAGTTTTTTTCAATATCATAATAGTATATCACAATTGAAACATTAATTTTCTTTCTACTAGTTATTGATGTTTGTTAACATTTCAATTTGTGGGATTAATATCAAATTTAAACACAACAGATTTATACAAAAAATGCATTATACTGCATTTAAATTAAGGTTGAATACAGCAATAGAATCATCAATAATTATACACTATTGTCTATTTTTTGAACTTAGACATAAAATTTAAGTGTGAATAAGGTATGCTTAAAATGTTTACACTCACCTGACAAATTTTCATCCACAGGAAACTCTCTTCAGAACATGATACAATTTAACCAGGTTTTTCAGATTTCTGACTAAGAGTACGCTCAATCACATTAGCATTTCCCACATCTTTGGTAGGCACAGTATGCATTACTGTGAGAGAAGTAATGCACTGAAAGGGAAAAGGGAAATCTAATTAGCCTTTGAGTTGAGTTGCAGAAAGGCACTCATTATCTATAGCTGAGCCTGCTCAACTTCACATGCCAAAGTAATGAATTGTGCCCTTACTAACCATGTGCCAGAAAGCATTCAGCCTACATGGCTGCCAGATTCAAATCAAACTTAAATGTTCCAATGGTTTTCCTTGCAATTTAAAAATTTTCAATGAACTAAAAATAGAAGAGTGAAAAAATGATAGCTTTCAATTACAGCTCAGATTCAGAAAAACATTGTTTATCTGGATTTCAGTTTCTCTCTGGTGAATTTTTTTTTTTTTTTTTTCAGTTTTTATTTTTGGCTTTGTTCTGCTTTGAAGTCCTGGTTTGAAGACATAGCAATAGAATGCATTCAAAATGTAACACAGAGAAACAGATTAAGTAAAAATAGCCAAAGCATTGGGGTCTTGGATAGCTTTAACCCACCTTGTAAATGTGAATTTGGAGTTCCTGAAGGAGAAGAGAAAGAACAAAGGAGAGAAAGAGAAAAGTAAAATGAAAAGTCAGTGTTTTGAAATTTGCAATTGTAATTTAGACAATAAATTTGCTAACCCAAGAAACTCAGTATGATCCAATCACAAGAAATAGGGAGAAAACTAACTACCCAAGTAAAAAAAAAATGGACAATTATTACCTACATGAATAAACTTATGAACTTTTTCTGATTATATAAAACTCTTTAAAATATAATTCAATGTTCAAAGGAAAATAATAATAAAGTAGTATGGGGTTAAAACATATATAAGTAAAATTATTAAAACAATAGCACAAAATATGTCCAGTATAAGAAATGGAAATATATTTCTATTCTCAACTATACATGAATTTATATATTATCAATTTAAATTACACTATAACAACAACAAACAACAATGATAAGTTAAATGTTATTATGAAATATAAAAAATCACAAACTTAGAAAATATTTTGAGGAAATCATAAAATTGATGCCCTTTTCACCAGATTCTTCAGGAAGAAAAAAAAGAGAGAGAAAATTCAAATTCTAACATTAGGAATGAACCAGTTGACCTCATTACAGAATCTACATATATTGCTAATAAATTTGACAGTTTACATGACAAGAAAAAAAGAAGAAAACTTCTATGAAAGACAAAGATTACCTTTGATGACTTAAGAAGAAATGGAAAAACTGACTACCCCTATACCTATCAAACTAGTTTAATTATTAGTAAACATTTCCTACAAAGAAAACTACAAATCCACAAGTGCATACACCAAATATTTAAGGAAGAAATCATACCAATTAAATATAAATCCTACATAGTATCAAAAAGGGAAGAATAAATCATAACTTATTCTATGAAGTCAGCATTACTATGATATGAAAAATAAATACATGCTTAAGAAAAGAACATAGATAAAATTTGAAAAAGAAATTAACAAAATAATTCAAACAATTAGAAATTTCCAAAAAATTGTAACTTGGAAAACTAGAAAATGGCTTTAACAGATGTCCACATCCTAATCCTTGGAACCTGTCAATGTTATATGACAAAATAGAGTTTGTAGATGTAATTGATTAAATTAAGGATCTTGAGAATCCTGGATTACCTGAATGGGCCCTAAAAGAAATGAAAAAATCCTTGTCAGAGGGAGGCAGAAAGATATTTGGGCTAGCAAGATCTCCTTCTGGAACCAGGGGTCTTACTCCTCACTGCCTGCTTGGCCAGCAGGAATATCGCCCAAGGGCTCTCACACCCAGTGTTCTTTTTTCTTTTTAAATTCTTCTTCGTTTTTCTTTTGTTTCCTCCATTTCTCTAGCTTTTTCTTTCTTTCTCTTCACTGATGTGTGTTTTTTGTCCTTTTTCCTTCTTTCATTTTTGTTCTTTCTTTTCTTCTCTTTGTCTTTTAATTTTTCCCGCCTTTTTTGTCTGCATTTTTAAAAATGTTTTTCTTGCCTTCTTTTCTTTTATCCTGTTTCCCAGACTTTTCAATTGTTTTTTTTCTTTTTGTCTATGATCTTTCCTTCTCTTTTTTTTTTCATTTTCGTTTTCCATTTAATTTATTTATCATTTCTTTTTTTTGTGGTGGTTGTTATTTATGCTTTATGTATTTTTTTTTCAGTCTCACCTGGGGGAAGAGAGCATACCTGCCCATCTGACCCAACAAGTGTACCTTCTGCAGCCCCACCCACTTGATGAGGGTCACCACTTGCTTTTGCATCAGCTGATTAATAAGAAACAGTAGAAAATGCCAGCCCAATCTACCATCAACAGCCTTACATGACAGCAAATATGTGCACACATGATCATTCTTGATCACAACTACCATGAGACTTGGGGTGAGTGTCAATGTACTGCTAAACAAGCAAATAGATTAGAGCAGCACAATAGCCCTGCTCACTTGGATATATCAAAACAAAATTAATGAATAAAAAAAGAAACTGGACCAATCAAACCCATATGCAATCACCAATTAAATACAAATACAGTGACATCACAAAGTCATAGAGACGACTGAAAATCCCAGTTCACACAAAAAAACAAGATAAAATAGTGCAAATAAGGGACTAAAACACAGAGCAAGTATTCCTCTACAAAAATGACAATGAACTGTGATTAACACACACGTGATAATAGAACCCAGAAACCAACCCAGACATATAAGAATGCAAAGTAAAATAAACTTCCAAGACTGAAAACAGGGAAACAAAGACATAAAATTTTAAATGAGGAGAGCAAAGCAAAACCACCACTCATCTCAGTTTGTCGTACTGTGGTGGCTTGCATGTAAAAAATTAAAGGGAACACAAAAAGATCAATATCCTGGCATTAGTGAGCTGAAATGGAGTGGTTTTGGCTAGTTTGAATCAGACAACCATATGATCTACAATACCAGGAATGACAAATTGAAGAGGTATGGCATGGATTCATTGTCACAAAGAATGTTTCAAGATGTATCCTGAAGTACAATGCTATTAGTGAAAGGGTAATATCCATAAGGAAAACCCGTTAATATTACTATAATTCAAATTTATACCCAAACCCCCAAAGCCAAAGATGATGAAATTGAGGATATTTTTCAACTTCTGTGGTCTGAAATTGATTAAACATGCAATCAAGATGTGTTGATTATTTCTGGTGATTAGAAAGTAAAAATTGGAAACAAGGAATAATCACCAGTAGCTGGAAAATAACCCTTAGTGATAGAAATGAAGCTGGAGTTCGCATGATAGAATTTTGCAATAACAACAACTTATTCATTGTAAATAGCTCTTATCAACAACATAAACAGTGGCTATACATGTGGACTTCACCAGATGGAGTACACAGGAATCAGATTGACTACATCTGTGGAAAGAGGAGATGAATAAGCTCACTATCTTCAGCCAAAACAATGTAAGGAGCAGACTGTGGAATATACCATCAACTGTTCATATGCAAGTCCAAGTTGAAGCTCAAGACAATTAAAACAAGTTCACAAGAGGCAACATATGACCTTGATTATATCCCACTTGGAGATCATATGGAGAATACATTAGAAACACTGAACGCCAATGGCTGAAAACCAGATGAATTGTAGGATGACATCAAGAATATTATTCATGAAGAAAGCAAAAGGTCATTAAAAAGACAGGAAAAGAATAAAAGACCAAATTGGATGTCAGAACAGACTCTGAAACTTTCTCTTGAATAGAGAGTAGCTAAAGCAAATGAAAGAAATGACAAGATGAAAGAGCTGAGCAGAAGATTTCAAAGAGCAGCTTGTGAAGAAGAAATCAATTATTTTAATGAAATGTACAGAGACCTGGAGTTAGAAAACCAAAATGGAAGAACACACTGGGCATTTCTCAAGCTGAAAGAACAGAGCAGACAATACAAGCCTCGAGTTACAATCTTGAAAGATTCTATGGGCAAAATAATGTAATGATGTAGGAAATATCAAAAGATATTTTTTTGGTACAGTCGCTGTACCAAAAAAAATTAGTCAATGTTCATACATTTCAGGAGATGTCATATGATCAAGAACCAATGTTATTAAAGGGAGAAGTCAAAATTGCATTGAAGGAATTGGTGAGAAACAAGTCTCCAGGAATTGACGGAATACTAATTGAGATGTTTAAACAAATGGATACTCCCCTGGAGGCACTTACTTTGTCTATTCCAAGAATTGTGGGAGGCAGCTACATGACCAACTGAATGGAGCAGTTCCATATTTGAACCCATTCCAAATAAAGATGATCCCACAGAACAAGGAAATTTTCGAACAATATCATGAATATCATACACAAGTAAAATCTTGCTGAAGATAATTCAAAAACAGTTGCAGCAGTATATTGACAGAGAACTTCCAGCAATGCAAGCTAGACTCAGAAGAGGGTGTGGAATGAGGGATACTATTACTGATTTCAGACGGGTCTTGGCTGAAAGCAAAGAATGACAGAAATATGTTTACTTGTGTTTTATTGACTATGCAAAGCCCTTGACTGTGTGGATCATAAGAAATTTTGGGTAACATTGATAAGAATGGGAATTCCAGAACACTTAACTACACTCATGAGGAATCTGTACACAGGTTAGGAGGCTGATATTCAAACAGAATAAGGAGTACTGCATGTCTTAAAATCAGGAAGGAAGTACGTCAGGGTTGTATCCATTTACCATATTTATTCACTCTATAAGCTGAGCAAATAATCTGAGAAGTTAGACTATATGAAGAAGAGTGCAGCATCAGGTTTGGAGGAAGAATCATTAATAAGATGCAACATGCAAATGACACAACCTTGGTTACTGAAAGTGAAGGTGACTTGAAGAACTTACTGCTGAAGATTAAAGAACACAGTCTGCAGTATGGAGTACACCTCAATATAAAGAAAACAAAATCCTTACAACAGGACCAATAAGCAGTTATCACGATAAATGGAGAAAAGATTGAAGTTGTCAAAGTTTTCATATTGTTTAGTTCCACAATCAACACCAATGGAAGCAGCAGTCAAGAAAGCAGATGATGCATTGCACTGGGTAAATAAGCTGCAAAAGACCTCTATGAAGTGTTGAACAGCAAAGATATCTCTTTGAAGACTAAGGTGTACCTAACCCAAGCCAGGGTATTTTCAATTGCCTTATGTGCATGTGCAAGCTGGACAATGAATAAGAAAGATCAAAGAAGAGTTGATGCTTTTGATTTGCAGTGTTTGTGAAGAATACTGAAAATTTCATGGATTGCAAGAAGAACTAATAAACCTATCCTGGAAGAAATGCAGTTGGAGTGCTCCTTGGAAGCAAGAATGGCCAGACTTCATCTCATCTACTTTGGTCATGTTGTCAGAATGAACCATTCCCTGGAGAAGGATATTATGCTTGGTAAAGAGGAGGGTTATTGAAAATTGGAAAATCCCTTCAAAGAGATGGATTGACACAGTGGCTGCAACAATGGCCCGAGGTAGAACAGGGATTGTGAGACAGTTCAGGATAGGGCAGTGTTTTGTTCTTTTGTCCACAGGGATGTTATGAGTCAGAACCAACTGACATGGCACCTAACAACAACAGCAAAGAAAAAGACACATAAATTAGTGTAGTTACAGAAGATCCAAATGGAGAGGAAGTCAAGATGAGCTCAAGAATGGACTGTTTTAAACATTAGAAGAACATAATGAATCACAGAGTAACCTCAAAGAAAATTAATAAAACTTCTCCAAATAAAAAAGAAGACAGTCATAAATATTTAGCAAATAGTAAAAAAGAAAAAGAAAAAATGAAGGAAATGATAAGAAATTCATAACCAAAATGAGTTCAGCACAGAAAATTCTATGGGACAGAAAAATCATCAACGCTAAAAAAAAAAATTAATAATAATAAAATAATAGTAATAAATTCATACTTGCCAATAATTAGACTGAATATAAATGGATTAAATACAGTAGTCAAGAGATAGTTGCAGAATGAGTACAAAAGCATGACCTATCAATATCTTGTCTACAAGAGACACACCTTAGACACAAAGACAAAAATAGACTTGAAATCTAAGATTAGAAGAACAGCAAAATGTTTATATAAATATTTTTGTCAAGTTCTATTGCTAGAATATTATTTAGAATTCCTGTTTACAAAACAATAGATTGGGTATATGTATGCTCAAATTTAATTATTTCAAACAATTTTCCTAAGTGCATGTAACAATTTTGCACTCCTTATGTGCATTGTATAAGAAGTTCTGGTGGTGTAGTAGGTAAGGCATTTGGCTGCTAACCAAAGGTTAGGGTGATGGTTCAAACCCACCAGGTACTGAGTGGGAGGAAGATAAAAGTTTACTGCCTTGGAAACCCAAAGGGGATCATTGTAAGTTGGAATTAACTTGATGGAAGTAGATTGTTTTTTGGGGGGGTTATGTGCATTTTGAGGAATTCTGGTAGTGTAGTGGTTAAGGCATTTATTTGGCTGCTAATCAAAAAGTCAGTGGTTCAAACAAACCAGCCACTCTGTGGAAGGAAAATGAGGCAGTCTGTTTCTATAAAGATTTACAACCGTGGAAAGCCAGTGGGGTCACTATGAGTCAGAATTGACTTGACAGCAGTGAGTGAGTGTGGGTAGACTCACATTAACTTAGGTGAAGGAGAAAAAAAAAAGGATTTTTCTTTCACATTTTCCCTTTGCATGTTTTTACATCTTTCTTATATAAATACAAATTTAGATGTGAAAAGGAGGGGACATAAGTTATTATCCAGCATAATTCACTCACATATGACCATATCTCCAGCCAGGACACATTGAATCTATTTAAGAATCTCAAAAATAAATGTGCATTTCTTAAATGCTTTCTTAATTTTATTATAAGCCATTCATAATCTACATCGTGTTTTGTCATCCTCAGTAAATGTTCTATTAAAATGTGCTAATATCACAGTTTCTGTTTTATTTCATATATTTGCAGACATATTACAACTCTTCATATAACAATTCAGTACTGCATTTGATTGATAGCTCATAGTTTTTCAAGAACTGATAAATATAAAAGGAACACTTACTTCAAAGTGAATGTTCTTGTTGTTGTTATATGCCATCGAGTCGGACCCGACTCACAGCCACCCTTCCTTGGGTTTTGAAGGTGGTATCACTACAGAAGTAGATTGCCCAACCTTCCTTCCAAGGAGTGGCTGGTGGGTTTGAACCGCCAGCCTTCTGGTCAGCAGTCAAGTGCCTTAGGCACTATGCTACTAGAGCTCCTCAAAGTGAATGTTAGCAACTAAGATATATTGAAAAGATATTGTGGGGGCACAAGAATGTTAGTAAATGGAAATTGGATTTGCTATTGAAAAATGGGCCAAAGTATGCATGGACTAACAACAAATGAATGTATAATTGTATTTATTTTACTGTATACCAATATGAGAACACAATTAATGAGAAAAAATGCTCTGAAAATTATTGTTGTAAATCCATTAGAATAAAGTATCACATTAACAAAAAAAGAAATCTTTCTTTAGTTTTGTTGAAAAGAGAAACAAATGAAAAAAGGACAGAGTCTTGGTTTGAGTAATAATTCCAGAGCTAATTGGAAAGAAATGTGTATTCAATATCATTTGGAGTGATTAAATAGATACTTTTTCATGATATTTGAACTTCAAATAAAACAAATGTACATGCACAGCACAGCATCATTATTTCTTCAGTTTGTTAAAAGAGTGAATGTATATCATCTAAGAAATCATATTTTAGAGTCAAATACGCATACTGCAATATTGTGTTTTTAGTTCATACTGTTTACATTGGACTGCATCCAAAAACATATTTTTACCTATTTGTTCTTATTATTTTCTCCTGTGTAAATAATAGGTGTACTTAAAAATATGTATTTTAAAAAAATCAACAACTTACTACAAAAAATGGCACATTTTATATTGATTAAAATGTCATATATATTTATATGGCACATTTAGGTCATATGAGCAATCTGGTGTGTAGTGCCTAAGGCATTTGACTGCTAATCAGAAGTCTGGTGGTTCAAACCCATCAGCCACTCCTCAGAAGGAAGGCTGGACCATCTACTTCCTTAGTGATACTGCCTCAGACACTCAAGGAGGGGTCTCTGTGATTTGGATCCGACTTGATGGTGGTGAGTTTGGTTTGGTTTTTTGTTTTATGAGCACTTTATTTACAAAAACACAGAAGACAAAAGCCAATATACATGAAAAAATTAGACCTCACTAATCAAAGATTTGATTGTTCTTATGTGCCGTTGAGTCAAACCCGACTCATAGTGACCCCTCCTTGGGTTTCCGAGGCAGTATCACTACGGAAGTAGGATTGCCCAACCTTCCTTCCGAGGAGTGGCTGGTGGGTTTG
>NW_006921940.1:2034013-2056810 GCF_000298275.1 Orycteropus afer afer | reverse complement strand
CCACCAGCCACTACTCGGAAGTAAGGTTGGGCAATCCTACTTCTGTAGTGATACTGCCTCGGAAACCCAAGGAGGGGTCGCTATGAGTCAGGGCTGCCTCGACGGCACATAACAACAACAATCAAAGATTTAAGTTAAATCAAAAGGATATTTTCATAATTAAATATTTTCATTCAATAGTTCATTCAGTATTTAAAAAATAATGTTACTCAAGTACGCAACCAATCAGTAAGTACCCAAAAATGTGTGATTTGGTGACTCTGTTTAGAAAGCCTATTTGAGAATATGAATAGTTTGCTTTTTTATAATATAATTTTCTTTCTCTAAGAACTTTCCTATTACCAAAAACTGTAATATAAAAATACCTCATGGTCAAAAGGATTAAAGAGTAAAAGAATCTTAAATATTTAAGTTCCTAATGTTTTCTGTTCAATTAAACTACAGCTTTTATAATATAATCTAACAAATACAAGCATTTTTCTTTCAAGAATTTCAACAATAAATACACTTTTTTTTTATTTACATGCTTATTGCTATCAGTACGAGCACCACTGATAAAATATAGTGATTAATAACATTTACTTTCAATTTAAACTTGTTCTTTTCTTTTGTTACCAGTGTTATCACTAAGGTGGCAGTTAATATTCATTCTTAATAATATTTTAATAGCTATAATATATCCCACTTTGTCATACTTTGGTGTTTGTGTGTTGCTTTGAGGCTGGAGGCTGTGACACCGATATTTCAAATACCAGCAGGGTCACCCATGGTTGATAGATTTCTGATGAGCTTCTAGATGAAGACAGGCTGGAAAGAAGGACAGGGACATCCACTGCTGAGAAAAATTGGCTACTGAAAACCTTATGAATAGCAGTGAAACACTGTCTGATATATTATTTGAAAACTATGAATAGCTGTGAAACATTGTCTGATAGTGTCAGAAGATGAACTCCTCAGGTTGGAAGGTACTCAAAATACGACTGAGGAAGAGTTGCCTCCCCAAAGTAGAGTCAACCTTAATGATGTAGATAGAAGAAAGCTTTCAGGACCTTACTAGCTGATGGGGCTTGAATCAAAATGATAAGAAACAGTTGCAAACAGTTATTAATAATCAGAATATGGAATGTATGAAGTATGAATCTAGGAAAATTGGAAGTGGTCAAAAATGAAATGGAATGCATAAAGAGCAATATCATAGATATTAGTGAGCTGAAATGGATTGATTAGCCATTTTGAATCAGATAGTCATATGATCTATTATGCTGGAAGTGTCAAATTGAAGAGAAAAGAACATCACCGAAAAGAACATCTCAAGAACAATTCTAAAGTACAGTGCTGTAAATGATAGGATAATATCCACGAACTTACAAGGAAGACCAATGTATTGGTTATCTAGTGCTTCTATAATAGACATACCACAAATGGATGGCCTTTACAAACAAGGATTTATTCTCTTACAATTTAAGAGGCTAGAAATCTGAGTTCAAAGTGCCAGCTCTAGTGGTTAGTTGAGGCCCCTAAACCTTGAGCTTCAGCTCTGCTTCTTTCTCCCAGCCCACTGAAGCTGGATGCTTCTCTCAACCCAGGCAGCTGCTGGCTTCTGAGGCTGACAAACTCAAGGTCAACAAGTGAAATGGCACAGTCCCAAGATTATTAAGCAACACAGCAGGCCACTAAATTCGAGTCCAGTAACAGTCCCAAGATTGGCAGGCAACATGGCAGGGTGCTGAATGAAGACTCAGCTACATTTAGGGTCCAAGGGTACAAAAAACTCAGAGACATTTCTCAAAGCTTCTTTTTACATACTGAAAGCAGACCACATCCCTAAGGCAGGTGCTTAGCTGTTCACAGCTCACCATGGAGTTGATTACTAGTCTCTTCATGGGAATCGCTACATCCAGCTGCCCAGTCACTCAAAACTAGGCCTAGCCAAGTTGATACAAAACCTCAACTACCATAACCAGTTAATACTATTATTCAAATTTATACACTGACTACTAAAGCCAAAGATAAAGAATTTGAAGATTTTTACCAACTTGTACAAATTGAAATTGACCAAACATTCAATGAAGATGTTTGATAATTACTGGTGATTGGAATGCAAAAGTTGGAAATAAAGAAGAATCATTGGTAGTTGGAAAATATGGCCTTGGTGGTAGAAGTGATGCCAGAGACTGCATGATAGAATATTGCAAGATTAATGACTTATTCATTGCAAATACCTATTTCAAGGACATAAATGGAAACTGTATACATGGATCATTCCAGATGGAATACAGAGAAATCAGATCAACTACATCTATGGAAAGAGGCAATGGAGAAGCTCAATATCTTCAGCCAACACAAAGCCAGTAGCCAACTATGGAACCGACCATCAATTCCTCCTATACAAGTTGAAGTAGAAGCTAAAGAAAATTAATATAAGCCCAGAAGGACCAATACACAACTTTGCTTATATTCCACCTGAATTTAGAGACCATCTGAAGAATACATTTGATACATTGAACACCAATGACCGAACACTAGAAAAGTTATGGGATGACATAAATATCATACATGAAGAAAGCAAAAAGCCATTAAAAAGACATGAAAGGAAGAACAGATCAAAATAGATGTTAGAAGACACTCTGAAATTTGCTCTAGTATGGAGAATAGCTAAAGTGAATGAAAGAAATGCTGAAATAAAAAGACAGAAGATTTAAAAGGCAGCTTGAGAAAACAAAGTAAAGTATTATAGTCAAATGGGCAAAGACCTAGAGTTAGAAAACCAAAAAGGAAGAACCTATTTTGCATTTCTCAGGCTGACAGAACTGAAGAAAAAAATCAAGCCTCAAGTTACAATATGGAAGAATTCTATGGGCAAAATACTGAATAATGCAGGAAGCATTAAAAAGAGATGCAAGAAATACAAAGAGACACTGTATCAAAGAATTGTTCAATATCTGTTTCAGTAGGTAGCATGTGATCAAGAACCAATGGCACTGAAGGAAGATGTCTGCACTACACTGAAGGAATTGGTGAAAAACAGGGCTCCAGGAATTGACAGAATACACATTTGAGGTGTTTCAAGAAACAGATACAATACTGGAGATGTTCATGCAAAGAAATTTGGAAGACAGCTACCTGGCCAACTGACTGGAAGAGATCCATATTTGTGCCCATTCCAAAGAAAGTGATCCAAAGTAATGTGGAAATTATTGAACAATATCTTTAATATCACATACAAATATAATTTAAAATCAGTTGCAGCAGTACATTGACAAGGAACTTTCTAAAAATCAAGTTAGATTCAGAAGAGGATGTGGAATGAGGAATATTGCTGATATCAGATAGATCTTGGCTGAAAGGAAAGAATACAAGAAAGATACCTACCTGTTTTTTATTGACTATGCAAAGTATCTAACTGTGTGGATCATAACAAATTTTGGATAACATTGCAAAAAATAGGAATTCCAGAACACTTAATTGTTCCCAGGAGCTCTGGTAGCATAGTGCCTAAGGCACTTGACTGCTAACCAGAAGGCTGGAGTTTCAAACCCACCAACCACTCCTCAGAAGGAAGGAAGGCAATCATACTTCTGTAGTGATACTGCCTTGGAAACCCAAGGAGGGGTCACTATGAGTCGGGGCCAACTTGATGGCACACAACAACAACAACATAATTGTGCCCATGAGGAACTTGTACATACATTGTTGGAACAGAACAAGGGATACTGCATGGTATAAAGTCAGAAGGTGTATGCATTGGGTTGTATCCTCTTACCATGCTTATTCAGTCTATATGCTGAGCAAATAATCCAAGAAGCTGAGGAAGAACACAGGATTTTGAGAAAGAATCAGGATTTGAGGAATAATGTTTAACAACTTGCAATATGCAGATGACACAACCTTGCCTGCTGAAAGTGAAGGTGACTTGAAGCACTTACCAATGAAGATCAAAGACTACAGTCTTTGGTATAGATTACTACACCTCAACATAAAGAAAACAAAAATCTTCAACTGGACCAATAAGCAACATCATGATAAATGAAGAAAAGATTGAAGTTGTCAGGAATTTCACATTACTTGGATACATAGTCAACACCCATGGAAGCAGCAGTCAACAAATCAGACATCGTATTGCACTGGGAAAATTTACTACTAAAGAGCTCTTTAAATTTTTAAAAAGCAAAGAAGTCATTTTGAGGAATAAGGTGTGTCCACCCCAAGCCACAGTATTTTCAATTACCTCATATGAATGTGAAAGCTAGATAACGAATAAGGAATACTGAGGAAGAGTTGATGCCCTTGAATTGTGGTGTTGGTGAAAATATTGAAAATAACATGGATTGCCAGAAGAATGAAAACTCTGTGACGGAATTGCAGCCAGAAGGCTTTTTGGAAGCAGGAATGGCCAGAATTGTCTCACCTACTTTGGTCATGTTGCAAGAAGGGACCATGCCCTGGAGAGGGATATCATGCTTGGTTAAGTAAAGGGTCACTGAAAATGAAGAAGATCCTTAACGAGATGGATTGATATAGTGGCTGCAACTATAGGCTCAAGCACAGCAAGGATCGTGAGGGTGGCACTGCTGGATCAGTGTTTCGTTCTATTTTACACAGGATCGCTATGAGTCGGAGCTGACTCAACAGCACCTGGCAAAAATAACAATAATAATATACTCACAGCGTTATACAATGCAAAAACAATGCAGACATGTTTCGGCTGTGTTAATTCCTGCTGATTATTAGGTTTAGGCCTTATTTGTGTTGTGAGAGTATATGAAATGCGTGTTAAATTACTTTGCTGAATTTACGTCTACTTTATTGGGAAAACTTGTGTAGGAAAAAAGCTTATATTGAAAATTTTTATTTGACCAGTTATTCAATTTCTAAATATTTATCCTAAGGATATAATTATAAGCATAGCTAAAACATTTATTGCATAACTTAATCATTTTATTAAAAAATAATTATTGAGAATAGTTTCCCTATGCTTCAAGAATTGTTATAAGCTGCCTATGAGTCACTTTTGACTCAAGCAACTGTACATACAACAGTATGAAACACTGCACAGTCCTGTGCCTTCCTCAAAACTGTTGCTATGCTTGAACCCAATTTTGCAGCCACTGTGTCTGTCAATCTATCTCATTGAAGTTGTTCCCCTTTTTCACTGACCTTTTCATTTATCAGGCTTGATATCCTTCTCCAGAGACTTCTCCTTCCTGATAATATGACCTAAGTATAATAGGCAAAAGGAGCTCTGGTGGCATAGTGCCTAAGTCATTTGACTGCTAACAAGAAGATTGGCAGTTCAAACCCACTAGGCACTCCATGGAAGGGAGACTGGAAAATATGATTCTGCAAAGATTTACCACCTCAGAAACCCGGGGTTGCTGTGAGTCATAATCAACTTGATAGCAATGGGTTTGTTTTCTTCTTTTTGGTTTATATTAAGCAAAGTCTGGTCATTGTCACTTCTAAGGAGCATTCTGGCTGTACTTCTTCCAAAACAGATTTGTTCCTTTTTCTGGAAGTCTATAGTAAACTCAACACTCTTCACCAACACCACAATTCAAAAGCTTCAGTTCTTCTGTAGTCTTCCTTATTCATTGTCCAGCTTTCACATACATATGAAGCTATTGAAAAGACAACGGTTTGAGTCAGGTGCACCTCGGTCTTCAAAGAGATGTTTTTGCTTAAAGAGGACACTGGTTAAAGTTATGATGTTCTATGCCAAATGACAGAATAGTATATAATTTGTTGTTGTTATGTGCTGTCGAGTCAGCCCTGACTCATAGCGACCCCTCCTTGGGTTCCGAGGCAGTATCACTACGGAAGTAGGATTGCCCAACCTTCCTTCCAAGGAGTGGCTGGTGGGTTTGAACCGCCAGCCGTCTGGTTAGCAGTCAAGTGCCTTAGCCACTATGCTACCAGAGCTCCCTAATCCCACCAAAAGATTGTGTTGGACTATGGAAATAAGGTGCTTGTGGCCCACGAAGAGGCTTGGACAGTTTGCTAATAATGAAAATAAGGTTTGTGGAACCCTGTGATAGTGGGACCATGCAAATAAAGTGCTTGTAACCCTAATGAGGGATTGCTCAGTTTGCCTTCCTTCTAGGCTTGAAATGAGCCTTCCTAGAGCTACCATCAAGAGATGAGGTGGTAGCACAGCATATCCCTTGAACCTAGATTTTCTGTGTTGGGAACCTCCTAGACCCAGAAGACAGAGAGCTGTACCATCAGTGTGATAGTTAAGGTTCTGTGTCAACTTGGCTGGGGTGTGATTTTGAGTGGCTTCACAGCTGGATGTAGGTATTTCCCATGATGAGATTGGAAATGGTGTGAATTATACTGTTTTATTTTATTTAGCAAAAGTAAATTTTTATAACATATTGGAAAAAATAAAATTAGGTTTCAAAATAGAAAGTGTATTTATATAAATTTTAATTATGTTCATCTGTAGATTTGTTGATTTTCATAATTATTTTGACAAATATTTAGTGATAAGTCCCAGGATGTGGCAAATGGTTAACATTTTTGATTAGTAGGTGAAAGTGTGAAGTTTGGGTGAACCCAAAGGCACTTGGGAAGACAGGCCAGGTGATCTACTAAAAAATCAGCCATTGAAAACCACATGGAACACAGTTCTACTCTGACACAAATGGAAGCATTATGAGTCAGAATGGACTAGAAGACAACTGGTGATGATGGTACATGAAAATTCGAGTGGAAAATGGAAAAGAGAGTAAGCATATCAAAATGTCAAGTCAACATTGTCAGCTACTGTCATGTCAGCTCCAACTCATAGGGACTCTATGTACAACAGAATGAAACACTGTCCATTCCTGCATGGTCACCACAATCCTTGCTATGCCTGAGCGTGTTGTTGCATTCACTGTGTTAATCCATCTCATTGAGGGTCTTGTCTATTTTCACTGACTCTCTACTTTACCAAGCTTGATATACTTTTCCAGGGAATGGTCCCTTCTCACAACATGAGCAAAGTAGATGAGATTAAGTCTGGCTGTTCCCACTTCCAAGGAGCATTCCAGCTGCACTTCTTCTAGCACTTCTTTTGGCAGTCCATGATATTGGCAGTATTCTTCACCAACACCACAATCCAAAGGTATCACCTCTTTTTTGGTCTTCCTTATTCAATGACCAGCTTCCATATGCATATGATGTTATTGAAAACACCATGGATTTGGTTAGGTTGCACTACAACCTTCAAAGAGACATCTCTGCTCTCCAGAACTTTAAATATATATTTTGTAGCAGATTTATCCATTACAATACACTGTCTGATGTTTCGACTGCTACTCCCATTGGTGTTGATTGTGGAACCAAGTAATGTGTAATCTTTGACAACTTCAACCTTTTCTCCATTTATCATGATGCTGCTTGTTGGTTGTGAGGATTTTTGTTTTCTTTATGTTTATATTTAATCTATACTGAAGACTGTAGTGTTAGATTTCATTGTAAGTGCTTCAAGTCATCTTTACTTTCAGCAAGCAAGGTTGCATCATCTGCATATTACAGGTTGTTAATGACTGGTCCTCCAATCCTGATGCTGAGTTCTTCTTCATTTAGTCCAGCTTTGTGGATTATTTGCTCAGCATACAGATTAAATAAATATTGTGAAAGGAAACAACACTGATGCATACCTTTTCTGATTTTAAACCATGAACATTCCCTTCTTCTGTTCAAACAACTGCCTTTTGGTCTACACATAGGTTCCTCAGGAGCACAAATAAGTGTTCTGGAATTCCCCTTACTTGCATTGTTATCCATAATTTGTGATGATTCACACACACAAATGCCTTTGCACTGTCAATAAAACACAAGTAAACTTTTAACCTTCTGGTATACTTTGCTTTTAGCCAAGAGACATCAGCAATGATATGCCTTATTTTACATTCTGTTCTGAATATACCTTGAATTTCTAGAAGTTGCATGTCAATATAATGTTTTTTAATCATCCTGAGCAAAATTTTATTTATATGTGATATTAAGAATATTGTTGATAATTTCTATGTTCTGTTGGATCATCTTTCTTTGGAATGGGCACAAATATCAATCTCTTCCAGCCAGTTGGTCAGGTAATTGTCTTCTGAATTTCTTGGCATACACTAGTAAGCACCTGCAATGCTACATCCTTTTGTTGAAACATCTCAATCTGTATACCATCAACTCCTGGAGCCTTTCTTTTCAACAATTCTTTCTTGTGTTTTCCATTTGGCAAGGTCCATGTGTACCATTTATATTATTGAAAAAAAGGTATTTGCAATATATAAGTTGCTGGTCTTCCAAACTTCTATCATGTGATCCTCAGTGTTATTTCTATCACTAAAGTCATATTTTCCAATTATCAAAGCTTCTTCTTTGTTTCCAACATTTGCCTTCCCATCACCAATAATTATCAATACATTTTGATTGCATGCTTGGTCAATTTGAGACTGCAAAAGGTGGTAAAAATCTTCCATTTCTTTATCTTTGGCTTTACTGTTTGTTGAGTAAATTTGAATAAAAGTAGTATTAAGTGGTCTTCTTGTAGGTTCAGGTATAATATTCTATCACTGACAGCACTGTATTTCAGGAAAGATCTTGAAATATTCTTTTTGACAACAAACATGATACCATTTTTCATCAACTTATCATTCCCAACATAGTAGATCATATGATTTTATGACTCAAAACAGCCAATACTAGTACATTGTAGCTCACTAATGCCTAGGGTATAGAAGTTTATGCATTCCATTTCATTTTTAACTACTCTAATTTTCCTATATTCATTTTTTCTACATTCCACATTCTGATTATTAATGGATGTTTGCAGCTATTTCTTCCCATTTTCAGTGGTACCCAATCAGCAAACCAAGATTGTGAAAGCTTTACTTTAACCACATCATTAAGCTTTTAAATTGGAGGCAGCTTTTCTCCAGTTGTATTCTGAGGGCCATTCAACCTGAGGAACTCATCTTCTGGCATGATATCAGACGATGTTTCATTACTATTCATAAAATTGTTCAGTAATCTATTTTATTTATTTATAAAGGTTTTCAGTGGCCAATTTTTGCAGAAGTGGATCACTCCATCCTTCTTCCCAGTCTTTCTTAGTGTGGATACTTGTCTAAAACCTGTCCACCATAGATGACTCTGTGGATACTTGAAATACAGGTGGCATAGCTATCAGCCACACAGTAACACACTTGTCACCACTGTATGGCAAAATAACAGACAAATGGGAGTCCATATCAATAGTGATTATAAATAGATCATAAATCATAGGAAATATTTATTTCTTCTTTGTGATATTTTCTAAATGTTTTGTGATAGGTATATATTACTTCAAGAAAACAATCACACTGCTGTCCACTTGATTTCTACTCATGGTAGTTACAGACGTGAGCTGATTCAAAGAGTTTTCTTGGCTGTAAACCTTATGAAAGGATTTCTTCCAAGCCTTTCTTCCATTGTACACATAAAATATTGAACAAAGCACCCTCTCCCCCAAATTAGTATTTCATGATAACTCATCACTGTGGAGCTGTAAAACTAAAGAAGACATCTTAATATTTAATAATGTCTAGGTTATATTCCATAATTCCCCACCAGCCATTCCTTGAAAGGAAGACTGGACAATCTACTTCCATAGAGATACTACCTCAGAAACCCAAGGAGGGGTTGCTATGAGTCAGAATCAACTCGACAGCAGTAAGTGGTTTGGTTTTAGTTTTATTCCATAATCCTGTGATTGTTAAACTACATTCATAATTTAGCTATAGATAATTTTAGTCTAAATTCTCTAACTCATTAAAAATACACATGAAGAATTCTATTGTATTTTGATAGTGTGTGGTACTAAGGCTCTTTTTCTTGTTTTGCTTATAAGTTTGCAGACACTATGATCATTTCATTTGACTCTCTGTGTTTTAATCTTCAATCTCAGCCCAAGACTGCTATGATTTCTCTCAAATACATAATAGATATATCTGTTCAGGAGAACAATCTCTCATTAAAAATGGGAGAGACAATCTCTCTGAGGTAAAAATATGAAGGCAATTCTTTAAACTATTTGTGCTGTCCTTTACCCTCCAGGTTTTCCACAATTAAGTGATACTGGTTTATAGAAGTTTTGGCAGCTTAGTAGTTAAAGCATTTGGCTGCTAACCAAAAGATCAACAATTCAAATCCATCAGCCACTCTGAGGGAGAAAGATTAGGCAGTCTGCCTCTATAAAAATTTATAGCCTTGGAAATCCTATGAAGCAATTCAAATCTGTCCTATAAGAGTTGGAATTGACTTGATGACAGTGGGTTTTTGTTTTACTCAAAAAGAAATTCTATATTTAATAAAGTTGAATATATTTTAAAAATATATGTTAATGTTCTTCGCCCTCCCCAATATAAAAATAACACAAGCTCATTGTGAAAAAAAATTGAAGAAAATAGAAATCACTCAGAGTACTTCCACAAAGAGATAATGAATTTTAACATTTTACTCCATATACTTTGTTGTTGTTGTTGTTATGTGCCGTTGAGTCGGACCCGGCTCATAGTGACCTCTCCTTGGGTTTCTGAGACAGTATCACTATGGAAGTAGATTTCCCCATCTTCCTTCCGAGGAGTGGCTGGTGGGTTTGAACCGCCAGCCTTCTGGTTAGCAGTCAAGTGCCTTAGGCACTATGCTACCAGAGCTCCTCATATGCTTTGTAGAGCTTACATTTCATTCATTAAAATCACATAAATAATATTATTTTAAATCAATAGACATGATGATGCATTATATTGTACCCCCACAGAACAGATTGGTCACTAATTTATTTAACCAATTTCTTATCTAGCAATTTTTGTTCCTGTTTTCTTTATTATATCTTACATCTTGAAGATTATCATGCATTAAGAGGTAAGATTTGTGTTTTTTGCCTAACCCACACCACATAATTTTCAGTCGGCTCTTGTGCATGTGAGAGCTGTACAATGAATAAGGGAAGCTGAGGAAGAGTTAATGCCTTTGAGTTGTGGTGTTGGAGAAGAATGCTAAGAGTACCATGGTCTACTAAAAGGACTAACAAATATATCCTGGAAGAAGTGAAGCTGGAATCCTCCTGGAAGTGGGAATGGCCAGACCTCATCTCACCTACTTTGGTCATGTTGTCAGAAGGGAGCATTCCTTGGAGAAGGATATCATGCTTGATAAAGTAGAGGGTCAATGAAGAAGGGGAAAGCCCTCAATGAGGCAGATAGACACAGTGGCTACAACGATGGTCTCAGGTATAACAAGGATCATGAGACTAGGTCAAGACCAGGCAGTATTTCGTTCTGCTGTGCATAGGGTCAGTATGAGTCAAAGAGGACTTGATGGCACCTAACAAGAACAGCATAATATTTTTAATTTGGAGGATATTCTGTTATCTTTATTTATGATGATTTGTATTTTTAAAAATTTAAGTTTTATTACATAGACAATGAGCTAATGTTTGGCTTTACTCCAATGTATTTTTCCCTCGAATCATTGACATATTATTAAATATTTTTCTTCTACAAGCTTTTTCCAGGGTCAAGACATCTGCATTGGCTTACACGCCTTTCAGAATTGCTCTTCTCTTCACTTTGCGGCAAAATTCACACTCATTCTTCAAGTTAAAGTTTTAATATTTCCTTCTCACAAAACATTTTTTATAAATCTTTCCTTATTAATATAAATATGACTCCCTATCATAATTTCTTTAACTTTGTTACACCATTTACAATATTTAATGTTTATAGGCCTATATATATATTATGATTTATTGTTAAGTGCTTAGCTACTAACCAAAAGATTGACAGATAGAACCAACAAGGAGAAAACACTAGGTGATCTTCTCCTGTAAAGAGTTCAGCCTACGAAACTCAATGGGGGCAGTTTTACTCTGTTGTATAGGGTTATTAGGTGCTCTGCTAGTGTAGTGGATAAGGTATTTTGGCTTCTAACCCCAACCAGCCACTCCTTGGAAGGAAGGTTGGACAATCTACTTCCGTAGTGATACCTCCTTGGAAACCCATAGGGGTCTCTATGAGTCAGGTCTGACTCAATGACACATAACAACAACCCAAGGTTGGAAGTTCAAGCCTACCAGTTGCTCTTTGGGAAGAAGATTAGCCAGTCTACTTCTGTAAAGATTTAAAGCCTTGGAAACCCAATAGGGATGGCTATGATTTGTAATTGACTCTAAAAACCACTTAATGCCATCAAGGAAGTTCTGACTCATAGCAACCTCTCCTTGGGTTTCCAAGGCGTTATCTCTATGGAAGTAAATTACCCAGTCTGCCTTGGAAGTGACTAGATGGCAGGGTTTTTGTTTGTTTTGTTTTGTTTTGTTTTTAAATAGGGTTATTATGAGAATGACGTGAAAGCACACAATGGCAACAGGATCCATATTTTACTAGTCATTTCATGAAGATTTTTTTTAATTCATTAATTTAGTCATTCAGCAATAACAATAACTTAAATGAATTTCTACTAAGTTCCAGACAGGGTTGAATAAATCAGAAATTTTGAAAAGAATGAAACTGATAATGTCCATACCTCAGTTACTCATGGAAAGTTATTTCTAAGAAGCAGACAGAAAGGAATAAATAAATATGTAATACACTTTTAGTTAGTGATAAGTGCCCTGAGGAAAAATGAATAACTGCCAGGAAAAGATTTTATGAGCATCGTAAGGCTACAGCAAAAATCAGAATCAAATAAAGGAGTGAGTGACCAAAGAAAAGATGTGTGTAAAAAGAATTCCAGACTGTGGTGGTTAAGTTTGTGTGTTAATTGGCTGGGTCTGGTTGAGTGACCTGGCAGCTGGATGTAGTATTCTCCATGATGAGACTGGCAATCAACTCCATGGTGGTATCTACTGTGAGCAGCTGGGTAGCTGCACTAGGGATGTGGTCTGCTTCCTGTAAATAAGGAGAAGGCTTGGGGAATGGTCTCTAGCTTATAGCACACTTGGACCTTGCATGTAGACGTGTCATTTTTCAGCAGCCTTCCATGCTCTGCTGACCTTGGGACTTAAAATGGACTTAAGTTATTGGCCTGCCATTTGGTTTAGTAACATCGGGACTGTGTCATTTTATTTGTCGATCTTGAGCTTGTTAGCCTCAGCAGTCAGTGGCTGCCTGAGTGAAGAGATACCTCTAGCTACAGTGGGCCGGCAGCAAGAGGCAGAGCTGAAGCCCAAGGTCGAAGAGCTTTCACCCAGCCCCTAGAACCTGGCATTTTGAACTTGGACTTAAAGCCTCCAAATTGTAAGAATAAACTCCTGTTTGTCAAGGCCATCCCATTTGTGGTATATTCTTGTCAGAGTGGCACTAGGTAACCAGAACACAAAGATAGCTGCATTTGTAAAGAACTTGTAAAGATACTTAATAAATTCTACCAACAGCAAAAGAAGGCCTGCCTCACTAGAGCTTTGCATTAGTGAGTAGTCTGAAATGTGAACAGAGGGAAAGAAATGGATGAGATTACATAGAGTTTGTGCTGGTCACTGAGCTAAGCATTTGGACACTCTCCAGCTAGAAACAGCCTGAGTGTCCTGCCTCACCCCGGTTAACATTCTGTTTGACTTCCATAATTAAGCTTCTCCCTCTTCGAAAATAATTAACTCACTGATTTAAAGGTATGGCTAACATTGCTGACATGAATATCAGTTTTCACATTTTGTAACTGCCTATCATAGATGATGCTTATTTCTGGTTTTGAGTCTCTCCTTACTAGGGAATGCTGACCCATAAAGAGGAAACAGGAGGCTGGAGTCTGCAATCTGGCTGAAACAGGTCCCAACGGCAAGAGCGTGCACAGAAGCCAGTTTGATACTTGGGGCAACTTACTGCCAACATGGGGGAAAATTCCTTCATTTTGTGGGCCCTTCCTTGAGCTTTCTGCTCAAACTGAGCCTGCACAGATGAATCAGGTGTGTGCAGATGATAAGAACACTAGTGGGACCACCTTTTCAGATGCATCAATCAGTACCATGGTTCTTTCCTAGAAAAGTCCACCAAAATTCCTACCCATAAAAACTTTAGCCTCCTATGTTCAGGGACCTACCTCTGCCACAGGTCTACAATAAAGCTTTATTTTGTCACTTTCACAAACTCCTAGACTCTATAGCCACACCAAGCAAGACCTGGAAGTCTGCTAACATCATGTGTAGCAATTTGGATTTTTGTCTGAATATGATGGAAATTCTTTGGAAGATAATGACATAAGCTTTTTTTTTGAAGATCAGTCTAGATTTTGTATGGAAAAATGACATCTTCAGAATATAAATAATAATAGAGTTTAGCTAGATGGGTAATTTAGATGCCTAAGTAAGAGATAGCACATATGTATCCCTACATCATATCACAATATCACAGTGTAGGCATGTTGTTGAAACTCAACTAAATAATATATTTTGAGTAAACAAATACAAGAACAATGAATTTATATCTTTGTATATATATATATATATATATATATATACATATTTAACTATCCTTAAGTTCTTCTTTGAATAAAGAGCTACTAGAAATGTAAGCTGGATTCAGAAGAGGACATGGAATGAGAGATATCATTGCTGATGTCAGTGGATGTTGACTAAAAGCAAAGAATATCAGAAAGATGTTTACTTGTGTTTTATTGACTATACAAAAGCATCCAACTGTGTGGATCATAACAAATTATGGATAACATGTCAAGAATGGAAATTCCAGAACACTCGACTGTGTTCATGAGGAACATGTACATAGACCAGGAGTCTGTCATCAGAACAGAACAAGGTGATACTGTATGGTTTAAAATCAGGAAGGATATGGGTCAGGGTTATATTCTTTTACCATAGTTATTCAATCTGTATGCTGAGCAAATAATCCAAGAAGCTGGACTATATGAAGAAGAACATGGCATCAGGATTGGAGGAAGACTCAATAACTACCAGTGATATGCAGATGACACAACCTACCTTGCTAAAAGTGATGATGATTTGAAGCATTTTCTGATGAAGATTAAAGACTATAGTGTGCAGTATGGATTGTACCTCAAAATAAAATAAAAATCCTCACAACTGGACTGATAAACGACATCATAATGAATGGAGAAAAGATTGAAGTTGTCAAAGATTTCATTTTACTTAGATCCACAATCAACACCCATGAAAGAAGCAGTCAAGAAATCAGATGACATATTGCACAGGGCAAATCTGCTGCAAAAAAAACCTCTTTAAAGTGCTAAGAAGCGAAGATGTCTCTTTGAAGCCTAAGGTGCTGCTAACCCAAGTCATGGTGTTCTCAATCACCTCATATGCATGTGAAAGCTGGACATTGAATAAAGAAGACCAAAGAACAGTTGATGCTTTTGAATTGTGGTGTTGGCAAAGAATACTGAACGTACCATGGGCTGCTAAAAGAAAGAACAATTCTTTCCTGGAGAAAGAAAGCAGGAATGCTCCTTGGAAGAGAGAATGGCCAGATATCTTCTCACCTACTTTCACCATGTTGTAAGAAGGAATGATTCCCTTGAGAAAGATATCATGCTTGGTCAAGTGGAGGGTCAACAAAGAAGGGGAAGGCCCTCAATGAGATGGATTGACACAGTGGCTGCAATAATGTGCTCAAGTATAACAAGGATTGTCAGGCTGCCACAGGACTAGGCAATGTTTCATTGTGTTGTACGTAGGGATGCTATAAGTGGGAGCCAACATGACAGCACCTTACAACAAGTTTTTTCTTGATCATTTGCAAGGACTTCTCAAACCAGCATTCTGACAAAGGATTATACAGAGTTTTGCCTGAATTGCCAGCTGTTAACCATTTTTTATTCTCTACATCCCCTAGTGAAGATATTTATCAGGAATTGTATAAGGTCAATAGCAGTTCTTATTGACCTTTTTGTGCTCTCTGACCTAAAGGACAAGAATTATTAATACACTAACCTGTAAGAACTCAATATGTTGTTGTTGTTATGTGCTGTCGAGTCAAACCCGACTCATAGCGACCCCTTCTTGGGTTTCCGAGGCAGTATCACTACGGAAGTAGGATTGCCCAACCTTCGTTCTGAGGAGTGGCTGGTGGGTTTGAACCGCCAGCCGTCTGGTTAGCAGGCAAGTGTCTTAGCCACTATGCTACCAGAGCTCCCAGAACTCAATATAGGTGTTGAAAATCTAACATAATCGTACCTGAAATCTTTTAGGAAGGTATTGATTGGGATAAAAAGCCACAGGATGAAAGAAATAATAATTCCCATAATGCAAAATGAGAATTGCATTTCCTATCTCTTCCCAAGACTTAGACTTTTCTTACAGGTCAGTGATATTTTGCAGCACTGCTTAACTCTTGCACTCTTGCATCCTTACTGCTTCTAATGTGGAGATTATATATATATATATCATATGATACCAAATTCACTACCATTGAGTCAGATCTGATTCATAGAGACCCCTCCTTGGGTTTCTGAGGTGGTATTACTACAGATATATATATTGAATAATGCAGGAAGCATCAAAAGAAGATGGAAGGAACACACCGAGTCACTGTACCAAAAAGAACTGGTCGATGTTGATCCATTTCAGAAGGTAGCATATGATCAAGAACCAATCATTTTGAAGGAAGAAGTCAAAGCTTCACTGAAGGAAGTGCCAAAGAACAAGGATCCAGGAATTGATGAAATACCCACTGAGATATTTCAACAAATGGATGACCCGCTGGAAGCACTCACTTAGTTATACCAAGAGATTTGGAAAACAGCTACCTGACCAATTGACTGGAAGAGATCCATATTTGTACCCATTCCAAACAAAGATGATCCCACAGAAGGTGGAAATTATTGAACATCATCATTAATATCACATGGAAGTAAAATATTACTGAAGATAATTCAAAAATGGTTGAAGGAGTATATGGACAGAGAACTTCCAGAGGTGCAAGCTGGATTAATAAGAGGACATGGAACAAAGGATAACATTGTGGATGTCAGATGGATCTTGGCTCAAAGCAGAGAATACCAGAAAGATGTTTACTTGTGTTTTATTGACTATCCAAAGGCATTTGATTATGTGGATCATAAGAAATTGTGGATAACATTGAGAAGAATGAGAATTCCAGAACACTTAATTGTTGTACTCCTGAGGAACCTGTACATAAACCAGGAGACTGTCATTTGAACAGAACAAGGGAACACTACATGGTTTAAAATCAAGAAAGGAGTGTGTCAGGGTTGTATTATTTTACCATACTTATTCAATCTCTATGCTGAGCAGAAAATCTGAGAATCTGGACTATATGAGGAAGAATGTGGCATCAAGATTAGAGGAAAAATCATTAACAACTGTGATATGCTGATGACACAACTTTGGTTGCTGAAAGGGAGGATGACTTGAAGTAGTTACTGATGAAGGTTGAAGAATACAGTCTGCAGAATGGATTACATCTCAATATAAAGAAAACAAAACTCCTCACAACTGGACCTATAAGCAGCATCATTGTAAATGGAGAAAAGATTGAAGTTGTCAAAGACTTCATATTGCTTGGTTCTACAATTGACACCAATGGAAACAGCAGTCAGGAGATCAGATGATGACATATAGCACTGGGCAAGTCAGCTGCAAAAGACCTCTTTCAAGTGTTGAAGAGCTAAGATGTCTCATTAACGACTAGGGTGCGCCTGACACAAGCCATAATATTTTCAATTGCCTCATATGCATGTGAGAGCTGGACAATGAATAAGTCCAAAAAAGAATTGATCCTTTTGAGTTGTGGTGCTGGCTAATAATGCTGAAAGCACCATGGACTGCTAAAAGAACTAACAAATCTGTCCTGGAGGAAGTGCAGCCCAAAAGCTCCTTGGAAGTTTGAATGGCTAGACTTCGTCTCACCTACTGTGGTCATGTTATCAGAAAGGATCATTCCCTGGAGAAGGATGTTATGCCTGGTATGGTGGAAGGTTGATGAAAGTGGGGAAGGTCCTCAACAAGATGGAATGACATAGTGGCTGCAGCGATGGGCTCAAATATAGCAGGGATCATGGAGCTAGAGCGGGACCAGGCTGTGTTTCATTCTGCTGTGCATAGGGTTGCTATGAGTCAAAGACTTGATGGCACCTAATAACACACACACACACACACACACACACACACATACATGAACATATTGTTATTAGGTGTTGTCAAGTCAGCTCCAACTCATAGCAACCCTATGTACGACAGAATAAAACACTGCCTGGTCCTGTCCAGCCTTACAATCTTTCTACCCCTGAGCCCATCATTGCAGCCACCATGTCAATGCATCTTGTTGAGGGGTTTCCCCTTCTTTGCTGACTCTCCCCTTTACCAAGCATGATATACTTCTCCAAGAAATGGCCCTTCTAACAACATGACCAAAGTAAGTGAGACAAAGTCTGGCCATTCTAGCTTCCAAGGAACATTCTGACTGCACTTCCTCCAGGATGGATTTGATAGTCCTTTTGGCACTCCATGGTCATTTCAGTATACTTCGCCAAAACCACAACCCAAGAACATCAATTCTTCTTTGGTCTTCCTTGTTCCTTGTCCAGCTCTCATATGCATATGATGCAATTGAAAATATCCTGGATTGTGTCATGTACACCTTCGTCTTTAAAGAGATATCTCTCCTTTTCAGGACTTTAAGGAGATCTTTTGCAGCAGATTTGCCCAGTGCAATACGTTTTCTGATGTTTGACAATTGCCTCCATTGTTGTTGATTGTAGAACCAACTAATATGAAATCCTTAACAATCATTTTTTTTCTCCATTTATTGTGATGCTGTTTATTGGTCCAGTTGTGAGGATTTTTGCTTTCTTTACTTTGAGATGTAATCCATATTGCAGACTGAAGTATATATATATATATAGATAGATAGATTGATAGATAGATAGATAGATAGATAGATAGATAGATAGACATAGATATGTTTTAGTTGCCATGGGGTCTGTGTAGGCCTATGTTCAATCATTCAAAACACTGCTCAGTCTTGCACCATGTTCACAGTTGTCGCTGTGCTTGAGCCCATTGTTGCAGCCACTGTATCAGTGCAGTTCATTGAGGATGTTCCCCTTTTCCTCTGTCCTCTACTTTACCAAACATGATATCCTTCTCCAAGAACTGTCTCTTCTGATAACATGTACAAAGTATGAGAGCTGAAGTCTAGCCATTCTTCCTCCTAAGGAACATTCCATCTGTTCTTCGAGACATTTTCTCATTATTTTGGTAGTCCATGGTATATTCAGTGTTCTTTTCCAACACCACAATTTTAATGCATCAATTCTTCTTCCATCTTCCTTATGCATTGTCCAGATTTCTTATGCATATGAGACTATTGAAAGGAGAATATCTTGGGCAGGCACACATTAATCTTCAGAATGACGTGTTTGCTCTTTAGCACTTTAAAGAGATCTTTTGCAGCAGATGGTCCCAATGCAATATTTAATTGGATTTCTTTTTTAAAAAAAATGTATTTTATTGAAATATAATTTATGTACAGTGAAATACACAAAACTAAAGTGACATAGGTCAATACATTCTTTTTTCAGTTTTCTCTTCCCTCCCCTTCCGTCCCCGGCAACCAACAAAGTGTCCCTCCATATGTAAACCTTTCCTTGACCCTCCACAACAATGAACAAATACTATATTTGTCCTTCTGTAATTGACTTATTTTGCTCAGCATAATGTCCTCCAAGTTCATCCATATTATTCAGTGTTTTGCAGACTGTACATTATTCTTTAGTGGTGTATAGCATTCCATTATGTGTATGTACCATAGTCTGGTCATCCACTCTTCCACTATGAATCTTGGAGATAAGTCCCTTGCCAGATATGTAATTATCAACAAATATGAATTTCTTGCTGTCATTTTTGTTATGTGCTTTTTCATGGTTTCAATATTTTTGTTCCATATAATTTCCTATGCTGAGCTCATTTTGTTTATGAATAATGTTATCACTTCCTTCATTGCTATTGTTTTAATATTTGCTGAATATTTATTCTGGTCCTCTTTTTTGGTGTGAAGTATTATCATTTTTCTTTGAGGTTACCATGTGATTTATAGTTTTATTCCCAAGTTTAGAACAGTCCATTCTATCTTGTAGTTGTCTTGACTTCCCTACTGTCTAGAAGTTCTGTAATGACACAGTTTTCCCTCTCTTTTTGGTTTGTAGTTGTCCTCATTTGTCAATTGATGTTTCTGGTTCCCTGTTTACAATCTTGCAGGTTTATTTACTTTGGATACTTCCATAGATGGGTTGGTTTCTGGGTTATATCATCATGTGTGTTAATGGTCAGTTGTTGTTGGCTGTTGTTGCTTCTCTGTCTGAAGGACTCCCTTTAGGATCTCTTGTAAGGTTGGTCTACTTTTAACAAATTCTGTTAATTTCTGCTTATCTGGAAATGTTCTAATTTCATCATCATATTTGAGGGACAATTTTACTGGGTACATAATTCTTGGTTGGAAATTCGTCTTTTTCAGGGTTTTATATATATCATACCATTGTCTTCTTACCTGCATGGTTTCTGTTGAGAAATCCGAGCTTAGTCTTATAGGTTGCCCCTTGTAAGTAACTTTTCATTTTTCCCGTGCTGCTCTCATGATTCTTTCTTTGTCTTTGGTTTTGGTGAGTTTTATGTTGATATGTCTTGGTGATTTTCTTTTGAAGTCTATCCTGTTTGGGGTTCATTGGACTTCCTGAATGGGTATATTCTCATCTTTCATCATACCAGGAAAATTCTCTTCCAAAAAATCTTCAGTAATTTTCTCTGTGGTTTTATTTGTCTCTTCCTGTTCTAGAATTCCAATTACACATAGATTATTCTTTTCTATAGTGTCCCACATGAACCTTAGGCTTTCTTCATTTTCTTTTGATCTTATTTTTCTGATTTATCCCTTTCCAAAGAAGTGTTCAGGTATTTGCCTTCAATCTCTCTAATTTTGTCTTCCATTGATTCAATTCTATTCCTTTGCCTATTCAATGGCTTATCTATTTCTGAAAATTTAGTATTCATCTTCTGGATTTCTGTGTGCAGATTTTGTATCCTATCTAATTTTTTATTTATTTTGTCATTTTGTTCTTTTATTGTCTTTTGAAATTGTTCTAGGATTTCTTCTGTATTTTCCTTGTTCTGTCTGGTCTGTCAATTCATTGAAGATATCTAAATATAATTCTTTGAATTCCTTATCAGGGAGTGCCAATGCTGTGTCTTCCTCAGGGATGTGTTTTGGGTCTGCATCCAGGTCCTTCGTTTCTCCTGTTTTATCTTACTTCTTTGTGTGGACTGTGATGCTCTGTTGTCTCCGAGGCATTGTGATGTTTTTGTGTTTAGACTTAATTGGTGATTGTATTTTGGAGTGACATGCCCACTATTTTCATTTTGTTTGTATATTATCTACTCAAGCAGGGTATTGTGCTTCTCTATTAGCTAGCTGACAGCACTTACACACTCACCAAGTCTCCTTTCTTGTTGTCAGCCTCTCATAAATTCCTGCCAACCTTTACAAACAGAGCTTATTCTTAGGTTCCCTGGAATCAGAATGAGATGCTATCACTTTAAAATTCAAAATGGTTGACCCTTGTAGAGACTAAAAATGGCTGTGCCCTCTGTCATTTTAAATATCCAAAATGGCTGCTGCTGGTCTGTGCCCTTGATCATTTTAAATATCCAAAATAGCTGCCATATATAAATAATCAAAATGGCTGCACCCTCTGGACAGCAGAAAGTCAACAGCTCAGGTTGTCTCCCTTCTTGCTGTTTCCCTTCCTAGAAATAAGCCACCAGTGTAGTTGTCCCTGTAGCCCTTGGTGACCAGGGCTGATCTTTAGGTCAATTCTCAGGTCCAAACACCACTTGGAAATATTCAGGCTATTGGTCCTGTCAGAGTAGCTGACAGTACACAGCTCTGACTGTGTCTGTACTCACTGTTTTCGTTCAGGTTTTTCCACTAGTTAGTGCCTAATCCACTTCTGTATAGTTCCTTTCAAGGCTCAGAGCTCCAGGATTATCTTCTGTTTCTTTCTCTGTCAATTGGTTTTTCTTTTTTTGTTGTTGTTGAAAAGGATTTGTGTCACTTGTCTGTCTATTCCTCCATCTTACTAGAAGTGTCTCTTTGGATTTCTTGAATGCTAATTCCATGGATGTATATTGCAAATCTGGATAAAATGATATCCTTGACAACTTCAATCTTTTCTGTTTATCATGGTACTTATTTGTAAATTTGTGACCATTTCTTTTGGCTTTATGTTGAGGTGTATCCATACTGACTATTAGTCTTTATCAGTAAATGATTCTTCTTCACTTTCAGCAAGCAAGGTTGTGTCATCTGCATATTGCAGATTGTTTATAGGTCTTCCTCCAAAGATGATGGTGTGTTCTTCTTCATAGAGTTCAGCTTCTCAGATTATTTATTCAGTATACAGATTGAATAAGTATATGAAAGAATGCATTCCTGATGCACATATTCCCTGATTTTAAATCATGCAATATATCATTGTTCTGGTGGAACGACTGCTTTTTTGTTCTATGTAAGGATCCAAAAAGAGCATAATTAAGAGTTCCAGAATCCCCATTCTTTGCAAGGTTAGCCATAATTTCTTATTAGCCACATAGTCAAATGACTTTGGATAGTCAGTAAACATTGTTCTTGTTGTTAAGTGCCATTGAGGCATTTCCGACTCATAGTGACCCTATGCACAGCAGAATGAAACAATGCCCTATCCCGCGCCAGCCCCACAATCCCTGCTATAATTGAGCTCATCATTGCAGCCACCGTATCAGTCCATCTCGTTGAAGGCCTCCCCCTCTTT
>NW_006921940.1:2026532-2031820 GCF_000298275.1 Orycteropus afer afer | reverse complement strand
CCAGTCACCAGTGATAATTAACACATCCTAATTGCATGTTTGGTCAATTTCAGACTGTAGAAGCTGATAAAATTCTTCAATTTCCTCATCTGTGGTTTTGGTGGTTGGGGCATAAATTTGAATAACAGTCATATTAATGGGTCTTCCTTGTAGGCGTATGGATATACTGACTATTCCTAAAGGTCCGTGGTAATGTACGAAACAGTGTTTCTTTGCTATTCAAAACGTCCCTGCGTTGTCTCTCCTCCCAGTAAAACATAGATATGTATTTTCCTGGAATTCTTTTCTTTCAACCAAGATCAATCTGACATCAGTAGTGATATCCCTCATTCCATGTTCTCTTTTGAATACAGCTTGAATTTTTGGCTCTTCTCTGTTGATATACTGCTGCGACCATTTTTTGAATTATTTTCAGTCAGATCTTACATGCATGTGATATTAATAGTATTGTTGAATAATTTTTGCATTCTGATAGATCACCCATCTTTAGAATGGGCATAAATATGGATCTCTTCCAGTCAGTTAGCCAGGTAGTTGTCTTCCAGATTTCTTGGGATAAATGGGAGAGTGCTTCCTCTGTTGCATCTGTTTGTTGAAACATCTCAATAGGTATTCTGTAAATTCCTGAAACCTTGTTTTTTGCAAGATCTTTCTGTACATCTAAGGTTCTTCCTTTAATACCAACAATTTTTGCTCATATGTTATCTCTTGAAACAGGTGAATGTCAACCAATTATTTTTGGTACAGTGACTGTAAATTCTTCCCATCATCTTCTGATGATGCTTCTTGCACTGTTCAATATTTTGCTCATAGAATCCTTCAATATTGCAACTCAAGGTTTGATTTTTTTTCTTCAGTTCTTTCAGCTTGCAAAATGCCAGGTGTGTTCTTTACTATTGATTTTCTAACTCCAGATCTTTACATATTTCATTATAATACTTTTCTCATCTTCTCGAGACACTCTTTGAAATCTTCTGTTCAGATCTATAACTTTATCATTTCTTTCATTGGCTTAGCTGCTCTCCATTCAAGAGCAAACTTCAGAGTGTTTTCTGACATTCATTTTGATCTTTTCTTCCTTTCCTGTCTTTTGAATGACCATTTATTTTCTTTATGTATGATATTCTTGATGTCATCCCACAATTCCTCTGGTCTTCAGTCATTGGTTTTCAATACATCAAATCTATTTTTCAGATAGTCTCCGAATTCAAAATATTGAAAATTATACTTGTTTGTTTTAATTTTCATAAGCTCCAACTTAAACTTGCATTTAAGCAATTCATGGTCTGTTTCACAGTCAGCTCCCAGACTTGTTCTGAATGATGATATTGAGCTTCTCCTTTGTTTCTTTCTACAGATGTAGTCAATTGGATTTCTTTGTATTACGTCCAGTGAGATCCACATATATAGTCACCATTTATGTTGTTTAAAAAAGGTTTATGCAAAGGAGAGGAAGAAGGTGTCTTACATGTAGCCCACACATTTGTTCCCTCTAGCATCTTAATACCTCAAAAACTAGGTGCAGCAGTTTGAAGCAGGGATTCTATGGCTGTGAAAAGCTCCTTAAGTTGGAGATGGTCAAATTTAGGGGAGAAGGAAAAAAAAAAAGGAGAGGCAAGGTAAACAGCCTAGAAGAATATAATTAAATGAACCCACCCTGAGGTGCATGAGCCAATGGGATGGAGCAACAAAAACTCCCTGAGAAGTGAAGCAGGAATACTGAGAGGCCAGCAGTCACTCCAGAGGTCTTCCCACAGCAGTGGCTTCTATCAATAATCTTGAGGCCTATGCTATGTGGGTAGACAACATTTTTGAGAAGTAGAGCAGAGACCTCTCTGGCTCAGTTCACCACTGATTTGGGAACATAGAGGGAAGCAGTCTGCATGTGGATAGGCCCTGAGAGGACCTCATTGCATGGGACTTGGGTCCAGCCCTTCTAAGACAGATTTTTGGCACAGAGGGGTCAAGAGTATGGTGTTTTTGCAGCTGTCTGACCCAAGCAGAAAGTAGAAGCCCCTTAACTATTAAGGTGTTTTCCAATTTTGACCTGAGGGCCTATGAATGACAGTGATGTAACATCATAATTAGCAGCCATGTCAAACCACAGAAATGTGCTACTGGTGACTTGGAGCTTTTTTTTCCATTTCCTCCTCCTTTCCCTGTCTCTCCCCTGCCTTACCCAGTAGAATAACCACATGAAACCACCACAACACCTGCCTGTTTCAACCTTAAATCCCCTTCATGATGAACAGAGACCTGCATCCACATCCCACACAGTTATTCCATCATCAAAAAGAAAACTTCAGAGCAACACAGCACACCTGAATTAATAACCAAAGAAATAAAATGCACCAGATCTACTTTTGCAGAAATATTAAAACATAAATATCAAGCAAAACAAATCAATATATAACAAACAGTTAAACTCAACAACTTCAAAATATCTAGGAAACAACAGGCAACCTCAAATTAAAAAAAAAAAAAAAAAAAACACAGAATAAGACAACAGAAATAAAATCCCAAACAAAAATATCTTTAAATATGGATTGAGTGGGGGCAATAGAATTCTCCAAGGAAGGATTTAGAAGATACGTTTATAGTACTCTACAAGAGCTTTAAGAAACCTCAAACAGAACCAAAGAGAACAAGACAGTAACCTGAAAGAACTCAAGAAAACCATTCAAGAACAAAATAATAAGATTAATACACAATCAGAACTCATACAAAAACACAGTTAGAAGCCCAGAAGATGAATACTAAAACTACAGAATTACACAACACAATGGAAACAGAAAAGATTAGGCTAGAACTAGCTGAAGAAAGCATTTCCAAACCAGAAGTTAAATCCCTTGACACCAGCCTGTATGAAAAAAATTCAGAACAAAGATTTAAGAGAAATGAAGAGAACCTGAGTTACATGGGATGACATGAAAAGAAACAGTATACACCTCAATGGAATTCCAGAATAAGAAGGGTGAAAAAAAAAAAAAAAAAAAGGCACTAAGAAAATTGTGGAAGACTTGCTAACAGAAAATTTCCCCCATATCATGAAGGAAGAAAGATATTTGTCCAAGAAGCTCAAAGAACCCCATATAGGATAAATCCCAAGAGAAAGTCAACAAGACATATCATAGTCAAACTCTCCAAAACCAAAGACAAAGAAAGAACTTTATGAGCTGCTCAGGAAAAAAGAAATGTCACATACAGTGGTCAAGCAGTTAAGCTGAGTTCAGATTACTCAGCAGAAACCATGCAGGCAAGAGGGCAAAGGGATAACATATATAAAACACTGAAGGAAAGGAATTTGCAACCAAGAATCCGATATTCACCCAAACTGTCCATCAAATAAAATCAGGGTGAAATCAAGACATTCTCAGACAAACAGAAATTAAGGGCTTTTGTGAAAAACAGACCAAAGCTACAAGAAACGCTTAGGGAAGTCTTTCCAAAAGAGAACAACAAAATCAGGACATGTGACATCAACACTAAAATCAAATCAGAATTAGATGTTAAAATAAGCCCATAAAATATTATACACACACACACACACAAACAAGCAAGTCAATCTGCACATGATTTCAGCAACAAAGCAAATAGAAGGAATAAAAGTTTTAGATACAAAACTTCCAAATGGGGAGGAAAAGAGGACAATATCCTTATAGAACAGACTGCTCCAAAAATGTAGAGACAGGAGTTCACTCCAAGGTAACCATAGACAAAATTTACAACCCCCCCCCCAAGCAAACACAGAAAGAATGAAAAAATATGGGCTTTGTAAACATAAAACCAAAAATAAATAAGAAAAGAGAGGAAACACCAGACAAGAAAATGAACTCAGCACAGGAAATAATATGGAACAAGAAAACTTCAACATCACAACAAATAAAAACAATAGAATGACAGCAATCAATTCATACCTATCACTAATTACACTCAATGTGAATGGACTAAATGCACCAGTCAAGAGAAAGAGAGTGGCAGTCTGGATAAGTAAAGAAGATCCATCAATATGCTGCCTACAAGAGACTGAACTTAGACACAAAGATAAAAACAAATTAAAAGTTAATAGGTGGAAAAAATATACTAAGCCAACAGTAATCAAAAAACAGCCGTAGTGGCTATAGTAATTTCTGAAATAATAGACTTTAAGGTGAGAAACAGCATAAGTGACAAAGAAAGTCACTATATAATGCTGCAAGGGTCAACTGACCAAGAAGACATTACTATAATAAATACCTACACACCCAATTAAATTGCTCCAAAATATGTGAAGCAAATATTAATTGAATTGAAAGGGACAATAGACAACTCTACAATAGTAGTAGGAGACTTTAACACACCACTTTCAAGGAGGGACAGATCAACTAGGAAAAAACTCAACAAGGATACAGAAGAACTCAACAACCCAATCAACCAACTGAACCTCATAAACATATACAGAGCACTCCACCCAACAAAAGCAAAATACTCATTCTTCTCCAGTGAACATGGATCATTCTCCAGAATACATCATATGTTAGGACATTAAAAAAGCCTCAATAAATTCAAAAACATTGAAATAATACAAACCATCTTCTCTGACCACAATGCTATGAAATTAGAAATTAATTATAGGAAGATCAAGGAAAAAACATCAAACATAGAAGTTCAACAATACACTGCTCAAAAACTGCTGGGTAATAAAAGGAATAAAGAGTGAAATAAAATTTCTTAGAAAGAAATGAGAATGAAGATACATCTTACCAAAACCTATGTTACACATTGAAAGAGTACTCAGAGGTCAATATATAGCAATAAATGCATACATTAAAAAAGAGGAAAGAAACAAACTCAACACTCTGACTGAACAATTCCAACAATTAGAAAAAGAACAAAAAATCCTACAGTGTGCAGAAGTAAGGGAATAATAAAGGTCAGAGCAGAAATAAATGAAACAGAAAACAAAACAAAACAATAGAAAAAAATCAACAAAACAAGAAGGTGGTTCTTCAAAAAGATTAACAAAATTGACAAGTTACTGTCAAATCTAACAAAAGAAAAGAGAAGACACAAGTTATAGAGTAGTAAATGAAAATGGTATCATCACAACAGAACCATCTGAAATAAAAACAAGATACTGACAGAATATTATGAAAAACTGTACTCCAACACATTTGACAACCTGTTGTTGTTGCTAAGTGCCGTTGAGTCGTTTCCGACTCAGAGCGACCCCATGCACAGCAGAATGAAACACTGCCCGATCCCGCGCCAGCCCCACAATCCCTGCTATACTTGAGCCCATCATCGCA
>NW_006921940.1:2007035-2024732 GCF_000298275.1 Orycteropus afer afer | reverse complement strand
CAGGAGGGATATATTCAAGATCATACTTTGGCTCTCTTGGACTTGTTTGAATTGTCTTTAACTTCAAGTTGAATTTGCATGTGAGCAGTTGATGGTCTGTTCCACATTCAGCTCCTGGCCTGGTTTTGGCCGAAGTTATTGAGCTTTTCCACTGCCTCTTGCCACAGATGGAGTCAATCTGATTCCTGTGTGTTCCAGATGAAGTTCACGTGTACAGCCTCCGTTTGTGTTGTTGATAGAAGGTGTTTGCAATGAACAAGTCGTTGGTCTTGCAAAATTCTACCATATGAGGTCCAGCATTATTTCTGTCACCAAGGCCAGATTTTCCAACTATTGGTGATTCTTCTTTGTTTCCAACTTTTGTATTCCAGTCACCAGTGATAATTAACACATCCTAATTGCATGTTTGGTCAATTTCAGACTGTAGAAGCTGATATAATTCTTCAATTTCCTCATCTTTGGCTTTGGTGGTTGGGGCATAAATTTGAATAACAGTCATATTGACAGGTCTTCCTTGTAGGAGTATGGATATTATCCTATCACTGACAGCATTGTATTTCAGGACATATCTTGAAACATCCTTTGTGATGATGAATGCCACTCCATTCCTTTTTCAAACTGTCATCCCCGGCACAGTAGATCATATGGTTGTCTGATTCAAAATGGTCAAAACCAGTCCATTTCAGCTCACTAATGCTGAGGATATCAATCTTTATGTGTTCCATTTCCTTTTTGAACCTAGAAGAGATGAACAAGTTTCTAGAAACACAGACCTACCTAAACTATCCTAGTTGGAGATAGAATAGTTGAACAGACCTATAACAAAGGAAGAAATTGAATGAGTCATGAAAAAAACTTTTCACAAGAAAATGTCCTGCCCATGATGGCTTCACTGGAGAATTTTACCAAACCTTCAGGGAAGAGTTGACACCTATACTACTCAAGCTATTGCAGAACATAGAAAAAGATGGAATACTCCCAAATTCATTTTATGAAGTAAGCATAACACTGATGCCCAAACCAGGGACAGACACAACTTAAAAAAAAAAAAAAAAACTACAGACCAATTTCTCTCATGAACATAGATGAAAAAAATTTCAACAAATATCCTTTTTCTTGTTGTTGCTGTGTGCCATCGAGTTGGACCTGACTCATAGTGACCCATTCTTGGGGTTTCCAAGGCAGTAACACTACAGAAGTAGATTGCCCAACCTTCCTACCAAGGAGTGGCTGATGTGTTTGAACCTCCAGCCTTCCAGTTAGCAGTCAAGTGCCTTAGGCACTACATTACCAGGACTCCTAGCCAACAGAATCCAACAACATATCTTAAAAATAATACAACCTGACCAGGTGGGATTCATACCTGATATGAAAGGATGGTTCAACATCAGAAAAAACAATCAATGTAATCTACCACATTAAAAAATATATATATATGATCATATCAAAAATGCAGAAAATATTTTGATAAAATCCAACATTCATTCCTGTTCAGAAAGTGCAACAAAATAGAGATAGAAGGAAAATTCCTCAACATAATAAAGGGCATATATGCAAAGCCAACAGCCAACCTTACTATTAAAGGAGATAGCCTCAAAGCATTCCCTCTAGAAATGGGAACCAGATAAGGATGCCTTCTATCACCACTCTTATTTAACATTGTATTGGAAGTCCTAGCCAGGGCAATAAGGCAAGAAAGTGAAATGAAAGGCATCCAAATTGGCAAAGAGGAAGGAAATCTACCTTTATTTGCAGATAACATGATTTTATACATAGAAAACCCAGGAGACTCGGCAAAAAACTACTGGAACTAATAGAGAGTTTCAGCAAAGTGGCAAATACAAAGTGAACCTACAAAAATCAATTGGATTTCTCTACAAAAAAAAAAAAAAAAAGAGCCCTCTGAAAAAGAAATAAGAGAAACAATACCATTTACAATAGCTACTAAGAAGACAAAATATCTAGGAATAAATCTTACCAGAGACACAAAAGACCTATACAAAGAAAACGATAAAGCACTACTACAAGAAACTACAAGGGATCTACATAAAATGGAAGAACCTGCCTAGTTCACAGAATGTTGTTGTTGCTGTTATGTGCCATCGAGTTGGACCCGACTCATAGTGACTCCTTCTTGGGTTTAGAAGGCAGTATCACTATGGAAGTTAATTGCCCAAACTACCTTCCAAGGAGAGACCGGTGAGTTTGAACCACCAGCCTTCTGGTTAGCAGTCAAGTGCCTTTGGCACCATGCTACCAGAGCTCCTTGTTCATGGGTAGGAAGCCTTAATATTGTTTAAATGTCAGTACTACCCAAAGCAATCTACACATTTAATGCAATCCCGATTCAGATACCAACAATTTTTTTAAGGACATAGAAAAACCTATTATTAACTTCATATGGTAAGGAAAGAGATCTTCAATAACCAGAACACTACTGAAGAAGAACAAAGTGGTAGGTCTCACACTCCCCAGATCTCAAAATCTACTCTTCAGCCACAGTAGTCAAAATAGTGTAATATTGGTACAATGATAGAGAGATAGACCAATGGAACAGAATTAAAAACCCAGAAATAGACCCATCCATCTATGGACAGCTGGTCTTTGACAAATGACCAAAACCCATTAAATGGGGAAGAGGCAGCCTCTTTAACAAATGGGGCAGGCAAAACTGGATATCCACTTGCAGAAAAATGAAACGATACAAATACCTCACCCCATACACAAAAACAAACTTAAGTTGGATCAAAGACTTAAATTTAAAACTCAAAATTACAACATTCATCAAAGATAAAATAGGGGCAAATCTAAGGGTCCTAATTTATGGCATAAATAGTCTATCAAGCATAATTCATGATGCACAGGAAGTGGAAGAGAAGTTAGATGACTGGGACCTTTTAAAAAATGTATTCTTATGTGTATGGAAAGACTTCTCCAAAAAGAAGAAGAGAACCTACAGATTGGGAGAAAATACTTGCCTATGACATATATGACAAAGGATTTATCTCCAAAATCTGTGGAAAACTTCAGCACCTCAACACTGAAAACACAAACAATCCAATTCAAAAATGAGCAAGGGACATGAATAGACACTTCACTAAAGATGATATACTGGTGGCCAACAAATACGTGAGGAAATGCTCGTGATCATTAGCCATTAGAGAGATGCAAATTAAAACAATGATGAGATATAATCTCACCCCAGAGAATAATAGCAAAGTTCAACAGGAGAGAAAATAATGAACACTATTGGGGCAGCAGAGAGATTGGAACTTTCATACACTGCTGGTGGGACTGTAAAATGGTACAATCATTGGGACAAATGGTATGGCGTTTCCTTAGAAACTGAAAATAAAAATACCACTTGAACCAGCAATTCCATTACTAGTAATATATCCTAAAGTGGTGAGAGATAGAACATGAACAGACATATTGACACCCTGTTCATCACAGCACAATTCACTATAGCAAAGAGATGTAAACAACCTAAATGCCCATCAGTAGATTAATGGATAACCAAACTATGGTACATTCACACAATGGAATGCTATGATACATTAAAGAACAATGAAGGACACACAAAACATCTCACAATGTGGATGAACCTGGAGGACATTAGGCTGAGTGAAATAAGTCAATCACAGAAGGACACATATTGTATGAGCCCATTGCTGTACAAAGTCAAGGAAGGGTTTGTTTAGGGAAGGGAACTCACTTTGTAGGTTACTGTGGATGGAAAGGAAGAGGATGGCATAACTTTAGACTTGTTGGGGGCCATACGCTGAGTTGGGTAAGGGGAAGGATGGTGTGGAACAAGTCTGACCAGCATGATGGCATTGGGGAAAGGGAGGACACAGAATTGTTCACATAAGATATAGACAATAGAGGATAATACCAGTATATCCACAATGCTGTATTACTATTAGCACCAAGAAACAGGCTACAGATAAACACATAGACAATTGAGAAGCTCAGATGAGGGTCAGTGAACAGGATTATACTCTAGACTAAAGATAGATTCAGCTTAGGCTAATCTTGCACAGGTGCTAGTGATACAAAATATCCACAATCATTACAAAAGCAACAGAAGACAAACATAGAGCAATCCCTCATAGACAGCCAGACATGGTGGGAGAGAGATTCAATGGATCTGCAGATTCAGGACCATAGTATTGAGGGACAAAACACTAAATTGACATAACAAAATACATAAAAATCTTGTTCTAAAACCTACTTTCGTCAGTAGGAACTGGGGTCTTAAAATCTTTCAAGTGGCCATCTAAGATGCAGCTAATAGTCTCCTATAATCAGAAGCAAAGAAGAGGAACAGAAACCAGGGACATTTGGAAACAATCAGCCCTAGGTATGATAGACCTCAAGAACAGAATAACTAGATTTTGCCAGGTTACCAATGCCAACCACTTGGCAAGGGATCAAACTGGAGATCCTGGAGAGAGTGGGAGGAAATCATAGAACAAAATCCAAAAACATAATAATAACCAGAATTACTGGTTGATTAGAGTCTAGTAGAACCACAAAAACTATGGTCATGGGATACACTTGGGGCCTGAGATAAATCTCATTCCCAACGGCTGGCTCGAATCCCAATAGTAAATAAGAGATACATGCAGAACTCTCAACCCAGGGCAATGCACCCACCTACTCTATGGAGACATTTGAAGCAATCGGCCATGGAACACCAGAAGGGCAACATTCACATCGAGGAAAAGCAGGACACAAAGGAATGCATAATTCAGAAGGGTGGGGGGGGGATTAGTTACTGGGAAGGGAGAGGAGGAGAGTGGGTTAAGATTGTTGTTAGGTTGTTAGGCGCCCTCCAGTCATCTCCAAGTCATAGCTACCCTATGCACAGCAGAATGCAACACCGCCCAGGTCCTGCACCAGCTCCGTGATCACTGCTATACTTGAACCTATCACCACCGCCACTGTGTCAATCCATCTTTTTGAGTGCCTTCCTCTCTTTCATCCACCCTCTACCTTACCAAGCATGACATCCTTCTCCAGGGAATGGTCCCTTCTGACAACATGACCAAAGTAGGTGAGACAAAGTCTGGCCATTCTTGTATTCAAGGAGCATTCTGGCTGTACTTCCCTCCAGGACAGATTTGTTAGTTCTTTTAGCCATCCATGGTGCTTTCAGCATTCTTCACCAACACTACAACTCAAAAGCATCGATTCTTCTTCTGGCTTCCTTCTTCATTGTCCAGCTCTCACATGCATATGAGCCAATTGAAAATACCATGGCTTGTGTCAGGCGTACCTTAGTCCTCAAGGAGATGTCTTTGCTCTTCAGCACTTGAAAGAGGTCTTTCACAGCCAATTTGTCCAGTGCTATATATTGTCTGATGTCCTGACTGCTGCTTCCAATGGCGTTGATTTTAGAGCCAAGCAATGGGAAGTCTTTGACAACTTCAACCTTTTCTCCATTTATCAAGATGCTGCTTATAGGTCCAGTTGTGAGGATTTTTGCTTTCTTTATATTGTGATGAAATCCATATTGAATACTATATTCTTCATACTTCATCAGTAAGTGCTTCAAGTCATCCTCACTTTCAGCAAGCAAAGTTGTATCATCAGCAAACCGCAGGTTGTTAATGATTCTTCCTCCAATCCTGATGCAACGTTCTTCTTCATATAGTCCTGCTTCTCAAATTATTTGCTCAGCATATAGATTGAATAAGTACAGTGAAAATATACAACCTTGACACAATCCCTTCTTCATTTTAAACCATGCAATGTCCCCTTGTTTGAACAACAGCCTCATAGTCTATGTACAGGTTCCTCATGACTATAATCAAATGTTCTGCAATTCCCATTCTTCTCAATGTTATCCACAATTTGTTATGATCCACACAATCAAATGCTTTAGCATAGTCAATAAAACACAAGTAAACATCTTTCTGGTATTCTTTTATTTGAGCCAAGATCCATCTGACATCAGCAATATTATCCCTTGTTTAACATCCTCTTCTGAATCCAGCTTACACCTCAGGAAGTTCTCTGTTAATATACTGCTGAACCATTTTTGAATTATCTTCAGTAAGATTTTACTTGAATGTGATATTAATGATATTGTTCAATAATTTCCACATTCTGTAGGATCACCTCTCTTTGGAATGAGTACAAATATAGATCTCTTCCAGTCACTTGGCCATTTAGCTGTGTTCCAAATCTCTTGGCATAGCTGAGTGAGTTACCTCCAGTGCAGCATCTATTTGCTGAAACATCTCAAAGTGTATTCTGTCAATTCCTGGAGCCTTGTTCTTCACCAATTCCTTCAGTGAAGCTTTGACTTCTTCCTTCAGTACCATTGGTTCTTGAATATATGCTACCTCCTGAAATGGATGAACAATGACCAGTTCTTATGGGTACAGTGACTCTGTGTATTCCTTCCATTTTCTTTTGATGCTTCCTGCATCATCCAATATTTTGCACATAGAATCTTTCAAAATTGCAACTCGAGGCTTAAATTTTTTCCTTGGTTGTTTCAGCTTGAGAAACACCAAGCATGTTCTTCCCTTTTTTGTTTTCTAACTTCAGGTCTTTGAACATTTCATTATAGTAATTGGCTTTGTCTGCTTGAGCTGCTCTTTTAAATCTTCTGTTCAGCTCTTTTATCTTGTCATTTCTTCCATTTCTTTAGCTACTCTTCACTCAAGGGCAAGTTTCAGAGTTTCTTCGGACATCCATTTGGTTCTTTCTTTTTTTTTCTAATATTTTTAATGACTTCTTGCTTTCTTCATGGATGATGATCTTGATGTTATCCCACAGTTTCTTCGGTTTTTGGTCATAGATGTTCAATGCATCAAATCTATGCTTTAAATGGTCTCTAAATTCAGGAGGGATATATTCAAGGTCATATTTTGATTCTTGTGAACTTGTTTTGATTGTCTTCAACTTCAAGTTGAACTTGCATATGAGCACACAGCTCCTGGCCTTGCTTTAACTGAAGATATTGAGCTTTTCCACTGCCTCTTGCCACAGATATAGTCAATCTGATTCCTGTGTACCCATCTGGCAAAGTCCATGTGTATAGCCACTGTTTGTGTTGTTGAAAAAAGGTATTTGCAATGAATAAGATCGTGGTCTTGCAAAATTCTATCATGCGATCTCCAGCATTATTTCTATAACCAAGGCCAAATTTTCCAACTACCAGTAATTCTTATTTGTTTACAACTTTTGCAGTCCAGTCACCAGTGACAATTAACACATCTTGCTTGTATATTCAGTAAATTTCAGACTGCAGAAGTCGATAAAAATCTTCAATTTCCTCCTCTTTGGCTTTGGTGGTTGGTGTGTAAATTTGTATAATAGTACTTGTTCTGGTTACCTAGTGTTGCTCTGACAAGAATATACCACAAATGGGATCACCTTAACAAACAGGAGTTTATTATTATAATTTGGAGGCTTTAGGTTCAAGTTCAAAATGCCAAGCTCTAGGGGCTGAGTGAAAGCCCCTCAGCCTTGGGCTATAGCTTTGCCTCCTGCTCCCAGCCCACTGAAGCTAGAGGCTTTTCTTCACTTAGATAGCTGCTGGCTGCTGAGCCTGCAAAGCCCAAAATTGACAAGTAAAACGGCACAGTCCTGATGTTACCAAACTACATGACAAGCCATTAATTCAACTCTATTGGAAGTCCCAAAGTTGGCACAACATGGCAAGCTGATGAACAATGGCATGGCTACATGCAGGGTCCAAGCGTGCCATAAGCAAGAGACTATTCCCCAAGGTGTCTGCTTATATACAGGAAGCAGACCACATTCCCTAAGGCAGCTATGCAGCTGCTAACAGTAGATTCCATCATGGAGTTGATTACTAGTCTCATCATGGGGAATACTACATCCAGCTGCCCAGCCACTCAACCAGGCCCAGCCAATTTGACACACAAACTTAACTACCACAGTAGTATTAACTGATCTTCCTTATAGGCATATGGATATTATCCTATCATTTCCAGCACTGTACTTCAGAACAAATTTTGAAACATCCTTTGCAATGATGAATTCCATGTCATTCCTCTTCAAATTGTCATTACCAGCATAGTAAATCATATGGCTGTCCGATTCAAAATGGCCCAAACCAGTCCATTTCAGATCACTATCCCTAGCATATCAATCTTTATGCATTCCATTTCGTTTTTGACAGCTTCCAATTTTCCTAGGTTCATCCTTCATACATTCCATGTTCTGATTATTAATGGATGTTTGCAGCTGTTTCTCCTCAATTTGAGTCATGCCATGTCAGCAAATGCAGGTCCTGCAATTTTTAATTTACCCATATCATTAAGGCTGGTTCTACTCTGATGATGCAACTCTTTCCTAGTCTTACCTTGAATGCCTTCCAACCTAAGGGGCTCATCTTCCTGTGCTGTATTAGACAATGTTTCCATGCTATTTATAAAGTTTCCAGTAGTGTATTAGACAGTGTTTCTCTGCTATTCAGGTTTTCCCTGGTCAATTATTTGAGAAGTGGATAGCCTCTTTCTTCTCCCTAGTCTGTCTCAGTTCTTCTTAGTCGTAAAACCTGTGCACCATGTGCAACCCTGCTGGCTTTTAAACCACTAGTGGCATAGCTTCCAACCTCACAGCAATGTGCAAGCCACCACAGGATGACAAACTGACAGACAAGTTTGTTTCCTTTAGCTGTTGGAAGCCTCTCTGCCCTCCCCTTACCTAACTCCTAACTGGATCCTGTCACTTTTGTCATCCTCGGCACTTTCCTCCATTTCCTGCCTGGGGAATTGGTTAGGACTTGGGGTGGTAACTAGTGCGTGAATCCAATGCACACAAACTGTTGAATGTAAAACTAATTTTGCTCTATAAATTTGCACCTAAAGCACAATTAAAAAAAAAAAAAAAAAAAGGCTTATGCAATGAACTAGTCATTGGTCTAGCAAAATTCTATGATGTGAACAATTGTGTTATTTTTCTCACCAAGGAAATATTTTCCTACTCCTTATGTTTCTTCTTTCTTTCCAACTTTTGCATTCCTGTTATCAGTAATTATCAATACATCATGATTGCAAGTTTGGTTTATTTCAGACTGCAAAAGCTGGTAAACAGGGGAGACTTATGGTAAAATTTCAGTGTAGGCAATCAAGCTACACAGACCATCTTCAATGAAGAAAAGAGAAACCACTTGACACAGATACAGAAGATAACCCTGGATCCCTGAGATCAGAAAGGAAGGATACAGAAGTGGATTAAACACAAGCTAGTAGAAGAATGAAAACAGTAAGTAAGGAGACAAAGATAATTGCAGATTGTCAGCTGTCCTGATTGCACAGACAGCCTGAATATTTCTAAGTGGTGTTAAACAAAAAACAAAACAAAACTCAGTGTCATTGAGTTTTTCTGACTCATAGTGAGCCCTTTTGGGTTTCTGAGGTGGTAAATATTTGCAGAAGTAGATTACCCAGTTTTCCTTCCATGGAGTGGCTGGTTTGAACTGCCAACCTTCTGGTTAGCAGTCAAACATGTTAGGCACTATGCCACCAGAGCTCCTTTACAAGTGGTCTTAGGACCTTAGAATTAACCTAAAAATAGGCTCTGCTTACCAATGGCTGTATGGACGACTGTGCTTGTGGCTGGTGAGTAAAAAGTGAAACAGCAAAGAAGGAGACAAAGTGAGCTGTGGACTTTTGGCTGCCCAGAGGGCATAGCCAGGTTGAATGTTTACAAGTGGTGGCAACTTTGGATATTTAAAGTGACAGCATTCTTGTTCATATTCCAGGGACCTAAGGATAAACTCCACTTGCCAAGGACAGCAAGAACATAAAAGAGGCTGAAGACTGGAAAGGAAAGAAGTGGCGAGTGCATACGTTCTTCCAACTAGTAAATAGAGGAGTATAGTCCCCTGCTTACTCAGACAACATCAAAACAAACCAAAGAAAAGGAAAACCTTTGGATAATCACCAACATACAATCACCAATTAAATACAAGCACAAAAATGTCCCAGTATCTCAGAAAACACAGACCATTACAGTCGACACAAAGAAGCAAGGTAAATCAGTAGAAACAAGGGACCAGGATACCGACCCAGAATGCATCCCTGAGGAAGAAGCAGCATTGGAACTCTCTGATAAGGAATTCAAAAGAATTATATTTAGGTATCTTCAAAAGATTGAGAGACAGATCAAGGAAAACACTGACAAAATTGAAGAAAACACAGATAAAAACCTAGAACAACTTCAAAAGACAGTACAATGACAAAATGAAAAAATAAATGAAAAATTAGAAATGGTTCAAAATCTGTAGATAAAAATCCAGAAGATTAATATTATATTTTCAGAAATAGATAACACATCGAACAGGTAAAGGAGTAGAATTAAATCAATGGTAGACAGAATTAGTGAGATTGAAGATAAATTCTTAAATATTTCTTTGGAAAGGGATCAAACCGAAAAAAAGATCAAAACAAAATGAAGAAAACCTAAGGGTCATGTGGGATACCATCAAAAGGAATATCCTACGTGTAATTGAAATTCCAGAATGGAATAGAAAAAGAAAACTACTAGGAAAATTCTCCAAGATTTATTGGAAGAGAATTTCCCTGATATGATGAAAAACAAGAATATATCCATTCAAGAAGTCCAACAAACCCCAAATAGGATAGACCCCAAAAGAAAATAACCAAGACATATCATCATCAAACTCACTAAAACCAAAGACAAAGAAAGAATCCTGAAAGCAGCATGGGAAAAATGAAAAGTTTATCTACAAGGGGTAACCAATAAGACTAAGCTCTGATTTCCTGGCAGAAACCATGCAGGTGAGAAGGCAATTGAATGCTATATATAAAACCCTGAAAAAAAAAAAAAAAATCCAACAAAGAAATATATACACAGCAAAATTTTCCCTCATATATGATGGTGAAATTAGGACATTTCCAGAAATTAAGGGAATTTGTTACACCAGACCAACTTTACAAGAGATGATAAAGGGAGTCCTTTGGACTAAGAATCAACAACAAACAACTGATCATTAACATACATGATAACATAATCCAGAAACCAACCCAGTTATGGAAGTATCCAAAGTAAATAAGCTCACAAGATTGTAAACAAGGAATCAGAGACATTAATTGGCAAATGAGGGGAACTACAAAAGAAAAAGAGGGAAAAATTTGTGTACAGAACTTCTAAACAGTGAGGAAGTCAAGACAATTGCAAGATAGAATGGACTGTTCTAATCTAGGGAATAAAATTATAAATCACAGGGTAACCTCAAAGAAAAATGATAAAGCTTCACATCAAAATAAAAAAGGGGAAAAGCAGAAATATTTAGCAAATACTAAAACAATAACAATAAAGGAAATGATAACAGTATTCATAAACAAAAGGGGTTCAGCACAGAAAATTATATGGAACAAAGAAATCAGGAACACCACAAAGAAATAAAAACACATAATAAACTGACAGCAACAAATTCATACTTGTCAATAATTACACTGGATATCAATGGATTAAATACATCACTCAACAGAGTGAGAGTTGCACACTGAATAAGAAAACTTAATTCATCAATATATTGCCTATAAGAGATACATCTTAGAAACAATGACACAAATAAACTAAAAATCAAAGATTGGAAAAAGATATATCAAGCAAATAGCAACCAAAAAAAGAGCACGAGTGGCAATATTAATTTCTGATAAAATTGACTTTAAGACAAATACCACCACAAGAGACAAGGAAGAACTTTATACAGTGATTAAAGGACCAATTGAACAAGAGGACCTATCCATAATAAATATCTATACATCCAATGAAAGAGCACAAAAATACATAAATCAGATTTTAACAGAATTAAAAGGACAAATAGATGAAACCATAGGCATAATATAATAATAAATAATAATAAAATTAGGAGACTTTAGTACACTAATTTCAAGGAAAGATAAAAGAACTGGAATGCAACTCAACTAAGACAAAGAAGAACTAAACAGCACAATCTACCAACTTGAACTTATAGATATTTACACAGCACTTCAACCAACAACAACACAATATGTATTCTTTTCCAGTGCACATGGAACACTCTCCAGGATAGACCATATGTTAGGCCATAAAACAAGCCTTAATAAATTTAAAAACAATGAAATACTGGAAAGCATCTCCTCAGATCACAATGCTATAAAATTAGAAATAAAAAATAGGAAGGGCAACAGAAAAAGAGCAAACACATGGAAACTCCATACCTCTGCTTGAAAATGACTGGGTCATAAAAAAAAATAATAAATGAAATTAAAAAATTCCGTGAATCAAACAAGAATGAAAACACAACACACCAAAATCTTTGGAACACAGCAAAAGCATTGATTAGAGGCCAATTTATAGCAATAAATGTACACATCAAAAAAAAAAAAAAAGACCAACATCAACACTTTAATGCAACATCTCCAATGATTCAAAAAAGAATCAAAAAGGCTAAACTTACCAGAAGAAAAAAAAATAATAAAGATTCAAGCAGAAATAAATGAAACAGAAAATAGACAAAAGAAAAAAATCTGCATGACTAGAAATTGGTTTTTTGAAAAGATTGTAAAATTAACAAACCACTGGCAAATTTAACAAAGGAAAAAAGAGAGAGAATAAAAATCACATGAATAAGAAACAAATTGGACAATGCCACAACAGAACCATCAGGAATTAAAAGTATAATATCAGGATAATATGAAGAACTACACTCCAACAAATTTGAAAATCTTGAAGAAATGGGCAGATTTCTAGATACATAGTAATTACTTAAACTAACACAGATTGAGGTGGAATATTCGAACAACATCCATAACAAAAGAAGAAATTGAACAGGTCATAAACAAATTACCAGCAAAACAAAAAAAAGCCCTTGCCCAGAAGCTTTCACTGGAGATTTCTACCAAACATTCAGAGAAGAGCTCACATGCATCCTACTGAAACTATTCCACAGCATAGAAAATGATGGAATCTTTCCAAATTCATTTTAAGAAGCAAGCATACCCTAGATATCAAAACCAGGCAAAGACATCACTAAAAAGAAAAACTACAGACAAATATCCATCATGAATAGAGATGCAAAAATCTTCAACAAAATCCTAGCCAATAGACTCCAACAACATATCCAAAAAATAATACATTATGACCAAGTGGGGTTCATACCAGGTGTGCAAGGATGAGTCAACATTAGGAAAACAATCAATATCATGCATCACATAAATAAAACAAAGGAAAAGTTGATCATAGAACTACCATATGACTCAGCAACCCCCAGAGGTGAAGTCAGGAAGGCAAACAGAAACCTGTACACCAAAGTTTACTGAAGCACTTTTCACAATAGTCAAAAGATAGAAACAATTGAAATGTCCATCAACAGATGAATGTGGATAAACAAAATGTGGTACATACACACAGGGTGTTCTTTTGAAGCCATAAAGAAAAATGAGTCCTGGTGCATGCAACTACATGCTGAGCAAAATCAGTCAGTCACAAAGTATATAGATTATAGGATCTTAACTTAAATGCAATAAGTAAATATATAAAAATACAAGATTATTAGTGGTTACTAGGAATATGAAGGGAGGGAAAAGGGGAAGTTTTTTCTTAGGAGGCGTTGAGTTTCTGTTAATGGTGGTGGAGTGTATTGGAATAGGTAGTGACAATAGTTGTAAAATTTGAAAAATGTGATAAATGTCTCTGTACTGTGCATGTAGTAATTAAGTGGGTGTACATTTTTTTATGTGTATTTTAACTACAATAAAAAAGTAACATAAAAATAGAAATGAAAACCATTTCATTACTCACACACACAAAAAAAAGTTGGTGAACACCTTGAATCTCTTCTTTGTCTTCAGTGGTTGGTGTGTGTTTTGGTTACCTAGTACCACTCTGACAAGAATATACCACTAATTGGACAGCTTGCACAAATAGGAGTTTATTCTCTTACAGTTTAGGAGGCTAGAAGTCTGAATTCAAAGTGCCAGGCTCCAGGGGCTGTGTGACAGCCCCTCGACCTTGGCTTCAGCTCTACTTCCTGCTCCCGGCCCACTGAATCTAGAGGCATCTCTTCACTCAGGCAGCTACTGGCTGCTGAAGCTAACAAGCCCAAAGATGACAAACAAAATGGCACAGTCTGGATGTTACCAAACCCCAGGGCAGACCATTGATTCAATTCCATTGGAAGTCCCAGAATTGGCAGATCACGGCAGGCTGCTGAACAATGACTCAGCTACATGCAGGGTTCAAGTGTGCCACAAGCTATACACTATCCCCAAGACTTTTCCTCAGATACTGAAAGCAGATCACATCCCTATGACAGCTATTCAGCTGCTTGTGGTAGATCCCACCATGGAGTTGATTGTCAGTCTCATCATCGGAAATAACTACCACCAGCTGCCCAGTAACTCAACCAAGCCCACCAAGTCAACATACAAATTTAACTACTACAGTGTGTAAATTTGAAGAATAGTAGAATGAACTGGTCTTCCTTGTAGACATACGGATATCATCATATCACTGACAGCATTGTACTTCAGGATAGATCTTGAAAGGTTCTTTTTGACAATGAACTTGATGCCATTCTTTTATTATTCATTCCTGTCATAGTAGGCCATATGACTATCTGATTAAAAATGGCTAACACCAGTCCATTACAGCACACTAATGTTTGTTGTTGCTATTGTTAGGTGACATTGAGTCAGCTCCAAATCATAGCAACCCTATTTACAACAGAACGAAAAAATGCTCAGTCCTGTGCCAGTCTCACAATCCTTGCTATACCTGAGACCATCTGTGGTGGTTATGTTTTTGTGTCTACTTGGCTGGGCCTGGTTGAGTGGCTGGGCAGCTGAATGTAGTATTCCTCATGATGAGACTGGTAATCAACTCCACGGTGGAATCTACTGTGTGCAGCTTAGCAGCTGCCTTTGGGTGTGTGGTTTGCTTCCTGTATATAAGGAGAAGCTTTGAGAATGGTCTCTAGCCTATGGCATGCTTGGAAACTACTTGTAGCCATGTTGCTGTTAAGCAGACTGCTATGCTCTGCCAAACTTGGGACTTACAATGGACTTAAGTTAATGGCCTGCTGTGTGGTTTGGTAACATCAGGACTATGCCTTTCTACTTGTCAACCTTGGGGCTTCTCAGCCTCAGCAGCCAGCAACTGTCTGAGTGAAGAAATGCCTCTAGCTCCAGTGGGCCTGGAGCAGGATGCAGAGATGGACCCCAAGGTTGAGGGGCTTTCACCTCTAGAGCGTGGCACTTTGAACTTTGACTTAAAGCCTTCAAATTGTAAGAATAAATTCCTGTTTGTTAAGGCCATCCCATTTGTATATATTCTTGCCAAAGTATATTGTTATATTTCTTGCCAGAGCAGCACTAGGTAACCAGAACACCATCATTGCAGCCACTGTGTCAATCCTTCTTGTTGATGGTCTTCCCCTTTTTTGTTGACCCTCCACTTTATCAAGCATAATATCCTTCTCCAGAGAATGGTCCCTTCTGACAACATGACCAAAGTAGGTGAGTCAAAGTCTGGCCATTCTTGTTTCCAAGGAGGATTTTGGCTGCACAAATCAATTGTTATAATGTGCAAAGACCTGGAGTTAGAAAACCAAAAGTGAAGAACATGCTTGGCATTTCTCAAGCTGAAAGAGCTGAAGAAGTAATTGAAGCCTCAAGTTGCAACACTGAAAGATTCTATGGGCAAAATAATGACTAATACTGGAAGCATCAACAGATGATGGAAGAAACCCAGAGTCACTGTCCTAAAAAGAATTGGTCAATGTTCATCTATTTCAGGAGCTGGTATACAATCAAGAACCAATGATACTGAAGGAAGAAATACAAGTTGCACTGAAGGAACTGGTGAAAAACAAGGCTCCAGGAATTAATGGAGTACCCATTGAGATGTTTCAACAATGACACGCTGGAGGCACTTACTCACCTATGTCAAGAAATTTGGCATATAGCTACCTGGCCAACTGATTGGAAAAGATCAACATTTATATCCTTTCCAAAGAGAAGTGATCCAACAGAATGTGGAAATTATTGAGCAATATCATTAATATCAGACGGAAGTAAATTTTTACCCAAGATAATTAAAAAATGGTTCTAGCACTCATAGGGGACTTCCAGAAACACAAGCTGGATTCAGAAGAGAACATGGCAAGAGGGATATCACTGATGTTGTCAGGAGGATCTTAGATGAAAGCAAAGAATACCAGAAAGATGCTTACTTGTGTGTTAGTGACTATGCAAAAGCATTTGACTATGTGGATCATAACAAATTATGGATAACAGTGAGGAGAATAGGAATTCCAGAACACTTAATTGTGCTCATAAGGAACCTCTATATAGACCAGAAGATTGTTGTTCAAAGAGAACAAGGGATACTTCATGGTTTCAAATCAGAAATGGTGTGTTTCAGGCTTGTATCATTTCACCATACTTATTCAATCTGTATGCTGAGCAAGTAATCCACGAAGCTGGACTATATGAAGAAGAATATGGCATCAGGATTGAAGGAAGATTCATTAACAACCTGTGGTATGCAGACAAAACATCTTAGTTTGCTGAAAGTGAAGATAACTTGATGCACTTACTAATGGAGATTAAAGGCTAAAATCTGCAGTATGGATTACACTTCAACATAAAGAAAACAAAAATCCTTACAACTGGACAAGTATGCAGCATCATGATACATGGAGAAAAGATTGAAGTTGTCCAAGATTTCATATTACTTGGATGCACAATCAACAACCACGGAAGCAGTAGTCAAGAAATCAGATGACACATTGCACTCAACAAATCTGCTACAAAAAACCTTTTTAAAGTACTGAGGAGCAAAGATGTCTCTTTGAAGAATAAGGTGCACCTAACCCAAGTCATGGTACTTTCACTCACCTCATGTGCATGTGAAAGTTGGACAATGAATAAGGAAGACTGAAGAAGTGTTGGTGCTTTTGAGTTGTGGTGTTGGTAAAGAATACTGAAAGTACCATGGACTGCCAGAACTAAGAAATCTGTCCTGAAAGAAGGGCACCAATGCCTGTTGTTGTGTTGTAGTCAAGTTAGCTCCAGCTCATAGCAACTCTATGTACAACAGAATGAAACACTGTGCAGTCCTGTACCAGCCTCACAATTCTTGCTATGCCTGAGCCTATCGTTGCAGCCACTGTGTCAATCCTTTCTGTTGGGGGTCTTCTCCATTTTTGTTGACACTCCACTTTACCAAACATGATATCCTTCTTCAGGGAATGGTCCTTTCTGACAACATGACCAAAATAGGTCAGAAGAAGTCAGACCATTCTTGCTTCCAAGGAGCATTCCAGCTGGACTTCTTCCAGGATAGATTTGTTAGTTCTTTTAGCAGTCCATGGTATTTTCAGTATTCTTAACCAACACCACAATAGTATAGATAAGAATATCATATTTATGCATTCTATTTCATTTTTGTCAACTTCCAATTTTCTTATATTCATACTTCAAATGCTCCAAATTCTGATCATTAATCTCAACATATTAAAATTGGGAGCTCTGGTGGTGTAGTGCCTAAGGCATTTGACTGCTATCCAGAAGGCTGGTGGTTCAAACCCACCAGCTACTCCTCAGAAGGCAGGTTGGGCAATCTACTTCTGTAGTGATACTGCCTCAGAAACCCAAGGAGGCATCACTATGAGTCGGATTCTACTCCATGGCAGTG
>NW_006921940.1:2000771-2006935 GCF_000298275.1 Orycteropus afer afer | reverse complement strand
GAAGAAGAATATATGTGTATATGCAGCTTTTACCAAGCTAAGGGGAAAAATGAAGTCATATATCAATAAACAAAACTACAAAAAAAAAAAAAAAATTACATTGATATAATTTTCCTTCTGTAAAGTATCAATTCACTAATTGATAATTAGCTCTGCTCTCTAATTATGGACAGAGTAAATGGGTAATGATTATGCTTTAAAAAAATATGTTCCGTATTATTGTATTATTTAACTGACCAAATGAAAAAAATAAAAAAAAAAACTTTTGAGAAAATTAACACCTTTAGTTACATAGGGCTGCATTTTATAAATACTTCATAAATGCAAGAACATGGGTTGTTTTTGATTCCAGAACTATTTATGGCTATATGCATGATCATTTCAGAACCCTTGATATTTTTAAATATTTTGAATTCCCATGACTCAATAGTTTAGAAAAACCAATGGACTAAAACTGTAAGAACTCAGTAGAAACAATGAGGTTTTATGATTCTTTGATAACATACACTTGGAGATTTTGTTTTTATCCTAATAATTTTATAGTGAGGCTCCATTGAAAAAATTACTGGGCATTAGGGAAGAGGAGAGTAACATCTTATAGAAAATATGTGCTACCACTATGGCATTTCCTTAGCTTAATTTCATGCAAAATTGGAGAGATTTTCTATTCAAAGAATATCTGCCATAGAACCTCCAAATTTCAATTGTTAATTCTCCCCAGCTGAGCTGACTTTTAAACATATATAATTGAACTTAGCTGTAAGTTCAAATTAGGTTGTATGTACTGTACTTCTTTCTCAGGGTATTCACTTGAACCTCACTGCCACTAACATTCAATTGAAATAAATAAAATGTATGGAGGATTACTGAAATATCTATATTCCAGATCTAGATGGTTGAATATTTCCACTGAATAAAGCCAGGGCATCAGCAGGCAATATTTCTATTACAGCATTTTCAATGCCTGTATTAATGCTATTTTGCAGTCAGCTCACACTGGGGGACGTTATAAAAAAGTGCAATGAAGTTCCTATTTACTGTAAGAGCCTTCTTTATGAGGTCTTTTGACAGAATTCCATTCTTATTTCAGAATTATAGGTAGTTCTGCTTCTAAGCAATGTGCTTGTTTTTATCTAATATACCGTGTGACTCATACTACCATTCTTGTTTCTCCCTTGTTTTATGACATACAAAGCATTTAGGCAAATGTATCTGGTCACTTGTCAGGCCCACACAACAAGGCCATACAACATTCATTTTAGGTTCTTAGATTTTCCTTAATTTCAACTTATTTCGTGTTATTTCACTGATTTGGAATTGTCAAGATATGTTTGGAAAAGATCAGGAATCTGTGGCAGTTAGAGGGAAGAGGGATTTTGGGGAAATATCAGCTTTATAGCAAAGATTTACACTCCACCAGCCACTCCTCAGAAGGAAGGTTGGGCAATCCTACTTCTGTAGTGATACTGCCTTGGAAACCCAAGGAGGGGTCGCTATGAGTTGGAGCCTACTCGACGGCACATAACAACTTATAGTATACCCTTCCATCATGTCGAATTATTGCTGTGCATTTCTAATTCCTTTGTATCCAGTGTGGCCATGTGCCTACAATCTGGCCAATGAAAACTGGGGAGAAATGAAGTATGTTACTTCCTCGCCTGCTCTCAAATGTGATTTCTCATTCTCTCTCCTTGAGTGAGAGTGATTCATTGAAGACAGTGACTTTGAGATATACATTGAAGATAATAAAACTTTGCTATATTGGCCTCTTGAATGACTGCATTGAGCACAGTAATGCTTTCTCAACCTCCCTTAAAAACAAAACAAAACAAAACAAAACCCACTGCCAACAAGTCAATTAAGACTCCTACTGACCCCCATTTGGGTTTCCAAATTGGTAAATTTTTAGGGAAGTAGATTCCCATCTCTTCTTTCTGTGGAGCAGCTGGTGGGTTTGAACCTCCAACATTCTGGTTAACAGTCAAATGCCTTAAGCACTACACCACCAGAGCTCTTTATAAACTTCCCTCCAGGAAGCAGTTCTGGTGGTGTAGTAACTAAGGCATTTGACTGGTGACCAGAAGGTTGACAGTTCAAACCCACCAGTGGCTCAGCAGAAGGAAAACTGGACAATGTACTTCCCTAAAGATCTACCAACTCAAAAACCCAAAGGGGGTTGCTATGAGTCTGAATTGACTGGATGACAGTGAGTTTTTGTTTTGTTTTGTTTTGTTTTGCTATCCACAATTTTAATTTTAATTAGTAAATATAAACTGTTGTGGCAAACCACTGACATTTTATGCCTTAAGATTAACTGGTTTTCAAGTCACCAATAAGTCAAACAGAAAAAAAATAAAAACAAAACCAAAAAATCTTATGGATTTGTAGCCTTGAAAGATTAAGACTTCCAATATTAATTCCAATCTCCATAGAATAAATTATTAGTATGATATGTCTGAACTACTAGACCCTGTAAAACTCAGCCCCGTGGCAAAAATCAGATTAAGAATGTAGTTTGTCTGATTTACTATCTCTGATAGTTTCACAATATACACCATTCAGTCCTAAGATAAATACCAAGGTTAAGAAAGCAATGGAATATATAAGACTTAAGAATTAAGCCCCACAAATAGCTTTTGGTATCATAATAATATGTGAATATAATAGAAAGAAAATTGATAGCAATCCTACTAAATTTTTGAGGAAATTGTATTATAAAAGAAAGCATGAGACTGGTTATAATAGACTTTGATTTTATGGATGTTAAAATAAATATTGGGCCTCCTATACTTTCACAAAGGAGCTCTGGCGGCTTTGTGGTAAGGCATTTGACTGCTAACCAAGAGGTCAGCAGTTCAACCCATCATCTGGTCCACAGAAGAAAGATGAGGCAGTCTGCTTCCATAAAAATTTACAGCTTTGGAAACCCTATGCGTGTCACTATGAGTCAGTATTGACTCTTTGACAGTGGGATACACGCGCAAATAGAAACAAGACTAATTGTGCCTTCAAGATTTTTTTTTTCCTTTTGAAAAGTAGAGAGTGTGATCTTGACATTGGAAAGATGCACAAAGATATTTGGTGACTGCTCTGAGTACCACAGAAGAGAGATATTTTTCCTCTTAGAATTCTGAATTTCTTTCAGGGTTTATGGTCTAGTCCATAACGGTACCATATTTTCTCTTCATTTTATAAGGGAATCTATGACTTCATTCTGGCCAACGGAATGTGGTTAGAATTGATGGCTTCTACTTCTAAGCCTAGCTCCCAAATTTTTATACACAATCTTCATCACTTATCCCTATTACAAATATCTTTTCATATGATATAGTTTGCTTTTTCCCTGTCTCACTAGTCAATTTTGATGAAAATACGTTCCTTACTTGAAGTTAGCAAAGTTTATTAATCTTTAACCTGTGGTTATAGATTTGTATGTCGTGTTTAAGAAAACTTTGTTAATTCAAGGTCATGAACAGTTGTATTCTTATATGTTTTCTTCTAATGCTACTTCAAGGAATAGATTTTATAAAGTTGTTGTTATCTCTTCTGTAAATAATTGGAATAATGTACTGGTGAATTCATCTGCACATGGAATATTCTTTGTGTAAGATTTTAAATATGGATTCATTGCCTCTAATAGCTATTGGACCATTCAGTATTTCTTCATTTGTTATAGTTGGCAATTTTTTAAGGAATTTCTCCACAAATTTATTGGCATGTTTTAATTGTTTTGTCTTTTTTAAGAATATTTGTATCCCACTTCTAATTCTTGGTGCTTGCAATTAGCGTTTTATTTTCTTTTTTGTGTGTATTTTAACTTGCTATGGTTGATCAATTATGTTACTATTTTTAAAAAATAGCACTAATGACTGTACATGCATTCTACATTTCACTTATTTCTATTATTTTTTTCAATGTATTTTTTCCTTTTACTTCGTTAAGGTTTCATTTGCTATTGCTTTAACTAGCTTTGATATGCAAACTTTAGAGTATTGACTTCTATCATTCCTTTTTTTTCCCTATTTCTTGAAATTTCCACTGAGCACTGATTTAGCTGTATTCTTCATTGTTTGGGTCATGGTTCCCTACATGATTCTCTAGAATTAGTGGTAGAGAGAGATTTTCTTCAAGGAATTGTCTCATGTGATTGTTGGAGGCTGTCATGCATAATATTCTTAGGCGAGTTCACAATCTGGAGATTTCTCCAAGCTTGTGTCTCAAAATCCATAGGTCAAGTGATGACAAGAGTAAAGACCAAGAGTGTCTGGCAAGTCTTTTTAGTGCTTGAAGGTAGAACATACCCTACGGAAACTCCCTTTTGTTCTCAAGGTCTTCAACTGATTGACTGAGGCCATCCATGTTATGCACAGCAATCTGCTTTACTTAAGGCCAAATGATTTACTCATATGTGTCTGCTTACAACGTCAACTAGAGTACCATTTGACCAATCACTAACTTGGTTAACAAATAAAATTAGCCATCACACTTAGATTTTGGCATAGTGAATCATCATTACAGTTCTGTTAAAAAGAAATGCAATCTAGTTTGAGGTGAAATTTCTTGTTTAAAAATATGCTAGTTTAAAATTATTTTTGAAATACTTTGCTTGATTTCCAAACAATTTAGATTTATCAAGTTATTTTGTTTTTCTGCATTGATTTCTAGTTTAATTAAACTATAGTCAATGAACATATTCTGCATGATCTCATTTATTTGAAATTTGTTGAGACATGCTTCATTGCCCAGCATATGACTTTTTATAATTTTATTGTGTTTTAGGAGAAAAAGCAAAAACAAAATCCAAATTAACTTCCATCGAGTTGATTCAACTCATAGCAACCCTTACTTAGGCTTCTGAGTTGGTATCTCTACAGAAGCAGGTTGGCCAACCTTCCTTCCAAGGAGTGGCTGGTGGGTTTGAACCCCCAGCCTTCTGGTTAGCAGTCAAATGTCCTAGGCATTATGCCACTGAGAAGATTTTATTTATAAACTGTTTTTTGCTAAATGACCTTGATATCCCCCAAAGACTATGGTCCTTAGCCTTCAAATGCAGTAGTTCAGTCTGAAGGTCTAGGTAGTTCCTATCACTGGTTTAGGTAGTTTTGTCTAAGGCTCTATTTATATATATAATTGCAACTTTTACAACATTTTATGTAGAAGTTCCACAACCATACATATACATATATATACACATGTATATATGCAGATGTATTCCAATATGAGTTCCCTCGTCTATTTAGCATACATATTTACCTACGTATTAACTCACAAATTGTTGTTTGTTTTTACTATTATTTCAGTATTGTATATGTTACAGCATTTCCATAGTTGTCCTTTATACTTGTGCACCTCTCAGTGTCTTCCTTTGCCTTGGTCACATTGTGGTGACTTCCCCTACATGGTATATTACCTTTCTCTTCACCGTAATTAATATCTATGAACTAGCTATTTAGCTATTTTCCCTCCCTTCCCTACAATCTCTCATAAACATCAAAGAACTTTGCATTCTCTGCACTCATCAATCATTGATTTTTTTTTTATAAATATGGGATCATGCAATATATGTCCTTTTGTGATTGACTTATTTCAGTCACCATAGTATACAGATTTATCTATATTGTGAAATATTTTGCAGATCCATCATTATACTTTATCATTGCTTAATATTCAATTGTATATAATTAGCACATATTTTTTATCCATTCATCCACTGATAGACACTTGGTTGTTTCTATCTTTTTGCTGTTGTAAATGATACTGCAATAAACATGGATATCCATATATCTACTCATGTCACTGCTCTTATTTCTGTAGGGTATATATTGAGAAGTGGAATTCCTGGATCATATTTTATATCTATTTCTACCTTTTGAAGAAAGTGTCATATTGTTTTCCAAAGTGTTGTACCATTTTGCAATCCCTCCAGTGTATGAGAGCTTCAATTTCCTCACGGCCATGGCAGAATTTATCATTCTGGTTTTTTTTGATCAATGCCATAATTGCCATGATGCAATATCATCTTATTGTAGTTTTGATTTCTATTTCTCTAATGGCTAGTGTACATCGCCCTGTAAATTTTGGGAGCTCTGGTAGCATAGTGGCTAAGACACTTGCCTGCTAACCAGACAGCTGGTGGTTCAAACCCACCAGCCACTCCTCGGAAG